>NW_026726997.1:0-36120 GCF_029784015.1 Lycium ferocissimum
TTTTGGTCTTGGGGCACCCCGTTCCGGAGCCTTACTTTGATCCCTTTTGTTTGAATATAGCATATGTTTGTTCACGGGTGCGGGCGGGAGCCTGTCCCGTCATATGATTACGGTATGCTCCTTAGTCTGTGAACATATATGTGTGGGTTATGGGTACTCAACTATTTCAGTGTACGTGTGATTTGTGATTTCGGACGTCCCCTTTATGCTATGGCAGGCACTTTATCGGCTTATATGTGATACTTATTTTGCGGAAGTTATGACGGCGATATGTATATTTGTATATTTGTGGCACGACTTCGGGCGACGTTCCTCTTTTTTGTAAATATATATTATTGTACACGGTATAAGTTATTCGTACGCTATTTATGATTTGGGATACTAGGTATGTACGAGTGCCCAATTCGGGCACGGTCGCGGCCTACGGGGTTGGGGTCGTGACATAACTTAACCGGCTCCGGACTTGCGAAAAATGTAACAATAGAATACACGAACAAAGTTATGGTAGTAACAAATACGGTTTAAAACAATTTCAAAGACTTAATATGTTAATCACCGAACCATCGTTTATAGGCCAAAACGGTAGTCAAATCGATTTCCTTAGAATATCACTCAGAGCATATCAAATCGAATTTCGAAATCATGATTTGTACAAAAATCATGCATAAGATCATTATCATAAACTTAAAGGTAGTAAGCCGATCATACTTGAAATCGGGATAATAGTCACCTCACGATCTTACAAAAGTCATCGGAAGTACGTGAAGGAAAGTCGCGCGGACCCACGGACGGTGTCAACCGAGCTGGGCACTATGGAAAACATAGTCATCATACATCACAGAATCATTTTTGAGCGTATCGAAGCGATCCGTTTCTGTCTGTGAAAGTTACGGACTTTCGTAGTTTTCGGAATCATTTAAGAGCAAAACTCTTTTTAAAAACCAAACTTTTATGCAACTTTTGAAACTTATTCATACCAAAGACATAAAGCCAATATTTCATCATATCAAACATACGAGGACTAGGAAACAAATAAGAGTCACAGACATGGTCGGATCGCGAGAGTAGAATTTTCTCGAGGCTCGTGTCATAGCCTATTTACGACCGGCATGCCAAAAGAAGGAAGGGTTGCGCTTTTACATACCTCGCTGCCGCTCTCCAAGCTAATCCAAACTCCAACCTATGTCTCGAGACTCCCCGAGGTCTACAAATACGTCAACGGATATCAATTATTAGCTATAGCCATTTGGGCATTTTAATTCCAAATTTAGCCCCTACATGTAAATTGAAATTTGGGCGGCATTTTCCGTAAATACACCAACCCCGAGAATTTAACTACGGCAAATCAACAACAACAACAACAACAACCAACCTAGCAACATCAATAATCAATCCGAAAGGCAACATAACATTAATAACCCTCTTTTACATCATTCAACGACATTCATTATTTCGATTCAACGGCTTACCTTCAAGCCAACATCAACGCTTATACATTCAAATACTAACCCGAACCCATACCAACAATATTCAAAGAGCGTTTTAAGCAATTCATACAACATTTCAAACATCCCAAATAATACTCCAACTCACAGAAACACGGCCCAAAACCCGAGAACACAACTATACTCCATCCCTCACTTCCAAATCATGATTTGCACCAACAATTCACATTCTAACAATGTCATACTCATAATTATACAAGTTACATCAAATGTACAATAACCTCCAAATCAGTCCGCAACAATTACAACATCAATTTGAGTCATTAAACATTCATTTCCAACATAGAATTCATAACGACGACGACTAAAACATTAAGCGATACTAATTCATTTCTTGTCACATAAATGGCCTACATTCGGCCAACACCTCCCACCAACATGCACATATTGATAATTCTCATTCATTTCTTCACACTACAACAATTAACATACTACATAGAATTTAACTCATCACTTAATCACAACATATTCATCACACGGCCAAACCCCATATACATGGCCTCAATTCCAACTTACTATATTTCATGATATTCATCCATTTTAACATCCTACAACATGCATACAACCTTTATAACATATAAAACATGATCAATTCTTACCTTTCCTCTTCAACTCCACAATTTGCCTAGGGTTTGCAATTGACACAACGGATGGTTGGATGACCCGAACAACGCTTCCACGCTACTTAGGGACCTCAAATTAGTGGGTTTGCATCAACAAAATAATTTTGGGATGGCTTAAATTGAAGTTGGTTTTCTCCCTCCTTTGGCCGAGAGCCTCTCTTAGTCTTCAACTTCTTACTCTTTTGTTTTTTCTAAGTGTTGGATGAGATGAATGAATTGGTAGTCATCTTTTAGGCTAGTATAAGACTTATACACGCGTCCCTGACACAGTTGTTGGACCAATTAAAATTGTCCACAAATTGTGTGGGCCAAACCCCACACCACACGGCCAAGCAAGAAAAATATGCATGATTTTCAACTTCCATTTATTCCAATTTTGGTCCCAAATTTTCCTAATTGTTCCATACCAACAAATTCATGAACAACTTATGTCTCAAAATAAAATCGAAAGTCAAAAGTCCCGACTTTGCATCCCGGAATGGTTCTGTCTCTAGCTTATCATAGTTAAACCGGATTGTCCCAACGTACAAAAATGCGGGATATAACATTCGTTCTACCTCTTTTACGATACTTTCCTGATATGCCGATATGTTTCGAACTCTGGCCCCCGAGCTGACAAATTTCCCTTCTCGGTTTGAGAACGTCATAATTCCTTCCATGTCCAATATGTTCTTCCCCTCTCGTTAAAGAGGCCACGATACACCAATGGCTTTCAAATGTCCATCGTCTTCGGCAATTATTCCGTCGCTTTCACGACCTCTCGAGGTCGGGTTCTATTATTGTATGGTTTGACTAGTCTATTTTATTGCTAGGTACCGTTCTGTGTCCAATCGAAATACTTGTAAGGGTTAGACCCCATTTCGATGCCTTCTTTTCTGTCTCCTCATATCTCGGTCCTTTATGGCTAATGATTCCTTGGACCCGCAAGTTAATAGGGTTAGCGAGATTCACCACCTCACTTATGAGGTCTTCGATTATACCTTACTCGTCGTCTCTCTTCCCGACTTTACTTGTAACATATCTAAAACCTCTTACCATAAGTTCTTCTTCCGTTTATGTCTATATCGTTATTCTGGTCAATATTTCCAAACTCTTTCATCCATTACTCGTTCCTTCACTCATCATCTCTCTTAGAGACTTTCCTCACTCGTGTTTCTTACTTTTCACTTTGCCCAACATTTGATGTCCTCACCTCCCATCCATTCACTTTCTTTCTTCTCCAAACATCATCGTATTAGAACTTTCCAAGCTTAACCTGTAGGGAAAATGGCATCAGTTTGCTTTGTAACATTCATACCATTTTTTTCCACTCGAACGTCGTTATCCTATTCAATTGATGCCTTCCATATACCGTAACGTTGGTTGCCGGAATACACATATCCGCTGGTGTAGCCATGTATGGGATATCATGTGCATACCTATATATAACCACTACTATCTTGCTTACAAAATATTTCCAAACGCTATTCAAACTCACCCTAATTCTAGAGTTGTGATGCACCCCTTTTCTCCTCACTGGTTCAGTCTGCCTCGTCCTATATGACCTCTTAAGGTTTCTGCCCACTCTGTATACGCTAATTTCCCTTAGGCTACTCTAGCTTCTCATTTGTCTCTTATCTCTGCATTTATAGGGCTTTTAGTATATTTCCAAAGGGGTCACCCATCCCAAAATTTCTCTCACCCCAAAGACGCTTAACCTCGGAACTCTGATGAAATACGATGCTTTAATGCTAGTCCGATAGCGTTCACCTCACCGTACGACCTTCAGCAGACATACCGGGAGTGTTAAAGCCTTACCGTATTTCAAAACGTTCTCCTAACACATCTCCTTCCGAAGAGAAAGTGGTCTCTTATCTTTCCGACTCCACAATTACTATTTTTTAACCTTTTCAATCCTCAGTATTCACTTTTCACCTATGAACATGACTACTTTTCATCCTAGACTACCAGATTCCCTATGGTAATGAACACACCTTAATCGCCGTTACTAAGTAACAATCACACAGCAGATACACATACATAGAACAAATTCCAATAAGGACTCATATACACCGTGGCCGATCGGTCTCTAGTCCGATCTCGTGGACTATCGGCGTAAAGCGTACCCTCATCGTCGTCTACCCGCCACCCGCTTCGTTCGTCCCTCGTCGTCTCTCTCTCTATCCGAGCTCAAAGAATATAGGATGACCGTGCGCTCGGTTCACCGACGGCCGTGATAGGGGGTTGGAGTAATCCGTAACACTCACCGAGGAGGTCGGTCTAACATAGTGCTCCACCACGAGCAACGGTGCGATCTCGGAATCTCCTCCTCGGGGGTCCCCGACGAATACCTCGAACGGATCTGTATCATAGCTGTCCTCTGGGGGGGTCCTCCTCCCTAGGAGTCAAAAACTCTGGAGGAATCGTCGCTGGGTCCTCCGAGGGGTTCGTCTCGATAGAATAACTGAGGCTCCTCCTGCTGGGTCCCGGAGCCTGAGGTCCTGAAGATACTCTAGGGGCCTTCTTAGCTCCCCACTATCTGAAGCTAACCTCTTCATCCTCGTCGTCCGTACCCCCACCGCAAAAGTACGGGGCGATCTTTCCTAGACTCGGCTCTATCGCATGATCTAAGAACGAAGAAAGGTCACCGATTCCTAAACGCCCGCACCCTCCCCGTTTATAAGCGTGGCAAGCTTCACACCATAAATAAGATCACGGAAACGGTCGTAGACAATCCCCGGACGAATCGCTTCGATGCCACTGGCCACGACCCAACCCCGTAGGCCGTGACTAGTGCCCGAGCTGGGCACTCGTACACACCCATTAACCATAATCGACATACTACTAACTTATACATATGCAAAGGTAAGACGTCGTCTCCATAACCAGTCCACAGCAAGCATAACAAGAACTTATATATACAGAAAAGTAAAACGTCGCCCCAAAACTGTCACATATGCGTATATACATATCGGGCATAAGCCGGCAAGGCTGTCATAATATAGGGGGACGCACAGAACACAAATCCCACAGACACAACTGTACGATAATTACCCACAACCCACGCGTATATGTCTACATCCCTTTTAAGAGTCATACCGTAATCATATGACGGGACTGTGGCCCCCGCTGCATTCTCGAATATACATATAATTACACAACAAAAGTGTCTCAGTACTTACGATATAGGCCCGCGCGGAAGCGCTCCAAAAATAAGGCAATGATATCTTAGGCCAGCAGATCACCGAACGGGCGTCTGTATCAGCGGGTATGAAACACAAACAATAGTGGGGTCGCACGAAATATGTACCAGCATAAAGCATGGGATACAAAGAAATCAGGATCATAACCGAACCTGGGATTACAAGAACGGTATAATAATCCGTAAAACCAACCGTACTTGCCTTTGAAACACATATCATGCATGTCAATATCATGTCATCATATCATCATATCATCGTCAATATATATATATATATATACCGTACATGGCCCTCTAGTGAGGGACTCGGTGAATAGAATCATCATATCATCATACATATATCTATATACCGTACCCTACTCCAGTAGTGAGGGACTCGGTGAATAAAATCATCATATCATCATGTCATCATATATATATATATATATATACGTACCCGGCCCCTACAGCGAGGGACTTCGTGAAGTAATCGTATATACCGTACCAGGCCTACAGTGAGGGACTAGGTGAACGAGATCATGTCTCCATCATGTACATCATACTCGGCCCATCCGTGCGGCGGCGCCATCATCATATCATCAAATATACCGTGCCCTACAGGTGAGGGACTCGGTGAACAATGCAGTGAATTGTGCACGAATACATACCCGGCCCGTGTCACACCCAAATTTCCGATAGGGCATGATGGGCACCCGACCCTTACTTAGGGCCG
Source organism: Lycium ferocissimum (assembly GCF_029784015.1). Taxonomy (NCBI): domain Eukaryota; kingdom Viridiplantae; phylum Streptophyta; class Magnoliopsida; order Solanales; family Solanaceae; genus Lycium; species Lycium ferocissimum. The sequence continues at coordinate 6,022 of NW_026726997.1, forward strand.
ACCGAACCCGCTGACTTTCGTGTTACTCATAATCATCTCAAGCCCTTAAACCATGAAATGAGTGCACAACGAAAGTTTTTTTTTTTCAAAGAACAACATGCTTTTCATCTTTTTCAAATCGAATAAAGTCTGTAATCATATGAAATCAGAATATACTTTGCATAATGATACATCGGCTTACGGGCACAGACACAAAAATCGACATATTATATACATGACTGCGTACGCAAAGTCTCTAACATAACTCAAGATACCATACCATAAACACTCGACTCGCGCGCAACGCTCGGGAGAGGTGGAGCTCGCAATCTAGTCGTAAACATCTTCTACTAATGCCCTACTACTCATCTCGTATATGCACACGTGGCATGAAACGCGACCCCCGAAGAAAGGGTCGGTACGAATATGTGCGAGCATGTGGCGTACGAAATACGGTCGCAAAAGGTCATGCGAAATAAGGAGTATAGAGAATCATAAGGCTTTCCTACAAACATAAATCATACATGTCAATATCATGTAGTACATATGCATATGCATATACATAACGTGTCCCGGCCCTCTAGTGAGGGACTCGGTAGATAAAATCATCATATCATGTATATATAACGTGCCCCGGCCCTCTAGTGAGGGACGCGGTAAATAAAATCATCATATCATCATGCCATCATATATATATATATATATATATACCGTACCCGGCCCTCTAGTGAGGGACTCATGAATAACGTGCCCCGCCCTCTAGTGAGGGACGCGGTAGGAGATCCTGTCTCCATCATGTGTACATCATACTCGGCCCATCCTGTGGGCTGGCGCCATCATCATATCATATAACGTGCCCCGGCCCTCTAGTGAGGGACGCGGTGAATAACAAGCCCCGACTCCCTAGTGAGGGACGCGGTGAATAATGCAGTGGAGTTGCACGAATACATGCCCTGGCCCGGGACGCAGTGAAAGGAGTAATAACAGCTCGCACGAGCAGAGTAGTGAGAAACCACATGCATACAAATCATCAAATCCAGACTCAATAGATAAGTAGTCAAGTCAACGCTCGAGTATCAAACGATAGTCATATCAAATCCGTTCTAAATATCATTAGGGCTGCATTAAAAAGAGTGTGAGGGATCGTAGACATGTATCAAGCCAATCCGAGCCCGCCCATGAAAGTTACGGGCATTGTATGTTATAGAATCATTTGCGAACATATCAAAGCAATCCGGTTCCGTCTATGAAAGTTACGGTCATTATTAGACATAGAATCTTGTACGAACAAAAATTCTAGATGCAACATTTGAAATCCAATCATACATAAGGCTTAAGGACCATAATTCGACCATATTAAGAGTGCCAACACCAAGAGGTGAATAAGAATCGTAGACATGCTCGGACCTTAATAATAGAGTTACCCCAAGGCTCATATCACGTCATATCTTACTTACGTCTAAGACATGCCAAAAGAAAGAAAGAGTAAGCTTTACATACCTCATCCGCTCCCTAAGCTATTCCAAACTTAAGTCTCGGGCTTTCCAAGATCTACAATAACGTCGTATATACCAAACATTAGCTATAGGCACTTAGTGGATTCAATCCCAAGCCATCACTTTATTTACAAAAATTTGGGCAGCATTTCCCTATAAATTCAACAAACCCCGAGAACTCAACTCGGCCAAATCGTCAACAAACAAAACCAAACAACCATACTAGAAACATCAACAATTAATTCAAAGCGCAGTCTAACGTTAGCAACTCTTTTCTACATAACCCGACAACATTCCATTTACATTCAAACCAACGCATATAATTAATCCAACATCGTTGCTCACGCGTTCAAATGCCAATCGGAAACCATTCAAACAAGATTCAAAGACACTTCAAACAATCCGCACAATATTCAAAACAACCCAACCAATACACAATGCCACCCGAAACCTTCCAAACTTGACAAGAGCAACATAACACATTCTTTTCTTCCAAATTCATGAATTACACCAACAATCCACACGCTACAACATTATTCTCGTAAATTCAAGAAACTATATTAAAATCACATTAACTTCCAAATCAGCCCACACGTTTATAACTTCAACTTGGATCATTAAACCTTCATTTTACATCATAGAATCCACAACAACAACAACCAAAACACTAAGTAAAATTAGTTCATTCGTTGCCACACAAAACAGTCCATATTCGGCCACAACATCAACACCATGGTTTCATAGAATTTCATTCATTTCCACATACTACAACATGTACAAATCATCCATAACACATGAAAAAAGAAGATTGAACCATACCTTTTCCACTTGGTTCTTCAACTTAGCTACGGTTTGCACCTTGAACTAACACTTGTTCTTGCTACTCCAACGACCCCTCCATGTTGTTATACACATTCTAAGGAGTTGAAATGCTTGAAGAAAATATTTTTTGATAAATTTTCCTCCTTGCTCGGCTTGGCTGTGGCCGAATGGCCTTCTCTTTTTTTCTCCCAAGTTTCTAGAGTTTCTAAGGTGAAGATGTTAAATATGATCAATTAATCACCTTTCATATACTTATATTATGCATCCATGTGGCCCATGGCCCACACTAATTCACACGGCCACATGGCCTTTTTTTCATGAAATAATAACTTCCCAAAATTAACTTTTAACTCCGAATTTTTCTTAATATTCCATGCCAATAAAATCATAAGCAACTTATGCCTTAAAACAAAATAGTGGTTAAAAGTCTCTACCTCGTATCCCGAAATAGTCTTGTCCTGAACTTTCGAGGGTTAGCTCGGAATGTCCCAATGCACAAAATACGGGATATAACATCCTTCCCCCCTTTAGAACATTCGTCCTCGAATGTTAATTTAGTCCCATAAGGTCTTATAAGGATCTCAGGGGTGGGGGGGGGGGGGGTTTCGCTTTTTAATACCATAACGTGCAGTCTCATATACCAATCATATTTCTTCTTCATCTTCTCTTCAGCTTCCCAAGTCTTCTTCTCCCTGTTATCGCTCCGCCACAATACCTTAACAGAAGCTATGTCCTTAGTACGCAACCTTCTTACCTTACGAACAATGTAGTAAGGTCCAATACATTTCGGGTTAAACTTCTCCTTCTTGTCGAATCTCATTACACCTTCCATGGGTGATATCTTCAAGCATACCCACTCGCCAATCTGGAATTTTAAGTGTCGACGCCGATTGTCGTCATATGATTTCTGTCATCTCTGAGCTGCTAATAGCCGTCCTATGCTTTAACTATCATCGGCTGGTATAATCCTGAAAGAATTTGACATATAAATTCACCCTCTTTTAGTAACCAGCTAGTTCTGATCATCTTGCTTAAATCGTCTTATAATCCCCTTTTACTCAACTTGTACATTCCAGGCACATTATCTCGTGTCGTCTCTTTATCTTTAATTCAAACTCTTCTATTGTTCCTTTGCTCAGATCCTGCTCTTAACTTTCTCTGGTTACACATCATGTTGCAATCTTCACAAGAATATGCGAAAATGCTCAAATTAGCCCGAAAATACCTTAGCGTGGCTTCACTAGTTTTACTTTATCTTCGCCTCTCTTTTCTTACAACCGGTATCGACATAGATCTTTGGTCCAACCGTAGCCGTATCTTTGTTTGTCCTCGGTACTCTTCTATTTAATTAATTTAGCTTAAACCATCTTTACATCTTTCATAATGCACCTAGAATATTGTCGTTTGTATCGTTACTACTGAATCCAAACTTTTCTCATTAAGCATTCGCTTGGTCTCATTCCTAGCATATAAATGTCCATAGGTAGCATAACTACTCTTGTACGACTCGTATAAAGTACATTCCATCTTAGTCATGGTCTTTCCGTCCCCTGGTTCACTACTGCCACACATGTCCCTTCCCGTCTAACATTCGCTTGCTTTATCCTGTCATGCTCTTTTCCCTTCCTTTATTCACTCCTTTGATGCTCTCAGCCCTGCTATAGGAGGTTTTCTATTTTCTCTCTTTTATACTTATAGGTTGCAATATCATTAGCGAACAACTGTGCCCCATCTTAATCTACAACTGAACGTGGCAGTGTTATCTTTCCCTTGATATCTCTGCAGCCAGTTACTGAATTACTTTTCCTACATCGAATTCTCTCCTTTTTTTTACGCATCCGCTTTCGATGCCATGTCATTTGAGATCTCCGCAATTAATTCTCGGCACTATCTCGATCACCATCCTCGCTTCTACCCTTTGGTGGCTTTTTAGAGTCCGTACTAACTTGTCTCGGCAAGGAATCTTACACAACAAAGCATCGCGTATCCAAGATATTGTAGTGTCGATTGTCTTCATCTTACACTTGCATCTCTCGCACTGCCTTCCCCCGCTGCAAGGGTGTGCCTTATACTATTACCCGATTATACTTTCCTTTTATGTCCGTATTTTCAATCTCGTTTAGCGGCACTTTTATTTTGACATTTTGATCCACTTTGCGGATTCGTCTCTCACTTTTCTTTCTTTTCCAAATATCATTGTGTTAATTACTTCCCAAGCTTAACTGTGGTGAAAACAACATCGGCTTGCCTTGTAATATTTATGCCATTTATATTTTTTTCTCACTTGAACCGTTACCACATTGTCCAGATTAATGCCTTCGTATCTTTGCCGTATTTGATTGCCGGAATACACATATCCGCTGATATAGCCATGTACGGGGTACCTTGTGCAAGCCTATGTACATGTATAATTTCTACTATCTTGCTTTACAAAATATTTCCAAACGTTATTCAACTTACCTTACAGAAATTTGTGGTGTACACTTGTCCTTCACTTTAGTTGCATGTACGCCTCGTCTTATGTGACCTCTTAAGGTTTACGCATCCGTATACTCTAATTTCCCTTAGGCTACTACGAAACTCATTGCTTCTTACGATAGAGATTTGTAAGACTTTTGAAGAAAACTTCCCGAAGTCACCCCATCCTAAGAATTTCTCTCTCGCTCCAATACCGCTTAACCTTGGAACTCGACGAAATACGATGCTTTAATCTTTGGTATGATCAGCGTCCACCTAAATGCACTGAACCGTCCTGTAATCTGGGTAAGTTGGGTATGTATGAGAAATGTTCTCATAACACATCTCCCTTTGAATTAGAAAGGGCCTCTTACTCTTCGACCCCCGCGATTACTATGTTTGCCGCACCCAGATCTCAATATTCATCTTTCACCTATGTGTATAGCTAGTTTCCGTCCTAGATTTTCAGATTCCCAATGGTAGCGAACGCACCTTCGTCGTCGTTACTTATAAACACTCGGTTATCGGCCTTTGGATTTCTGCCTCTCATTCTCTGCGTTCTCGTCCTTTCTATAATTTTGGTCTTTCACATTCCGTTGCTTATAATACTCGTATCCTTGGCTACACGTGTCATGGTCACCTCTTTATTTTGTCATCTCGCTCTCTTCTTGTTTCCTTCTTTCGATCATTCCTTAACTTTCCCTGTGCTCGCTATCATTTCCGTTATTATATAACCCTTATTCCAAACTTTTCCACATAACTTGATAAGCATTCCTTATTCATTCTATGGCTCGCTTTTCCATTTCACCTTTATATTCTGGCTAAATAAATCTTTATCATGTAGCTTTGGCCAACTTTCACTGGAAACTTATTTTCATAACAATCCTCATTATATTCACATTTATATCTTATTCGTAATCAATCACTATGTCTTAATACTTCTTAACTTCTTACCGCTTTCGATCAACTTTATCCTTAATATCTCTGGTGTCTTATCAATACATTATTATCCATCGCGATTCTTTTCCTCACGTACTCTTGTCTTAATCATACTATTATTGCTTGTAAGCTCGTCACCAATTCGTCCATGCTTATCAATTACGTAGGTTTCCTTAAATAACACTCCATCCGGTTACCGACCCTTTTTGAATCATCTCTTAAGATTATAAGCCCTCTCCCAATTCTTTTTACCATGTCGATATCGACCTTCTAATTATTATTATCTCTCGGTCGGCCAATTCTTTCTCGATGTCGGCCGTACTCGTAGCTTAATCAAATCTTATCATTTACTATTGTACGACGCTTTGAAACCTTAATTACAACGTATATCTCATTCTCTCTTTATTTCAGGAAAATTTTAGGAGTTTCCTACTGTAATTGTTACTTATCTCAAAACACGCACGGGAAATACCAACGAAATGCCTCGCGGGGCCAACATAGGTATATATATATACCATATCATATCACGACCACACGGGCTCTAATATCGACAACGTGCGAAAATGATGAACATACCTCGTATGCTAACTCAAGCGCTTTGTTACACTTTCTTATTTACTTTCCCGCGCAATCTTCAACTTGTATTTCAATCGTATTTCAATATCTTACCGACATATATCTTTCATACCTTTGCTTACTGCGTGCTTCGCAACCCAATATCGCTAGTCAACTTTCTTGCTGTCGATGCCATTCTTCTAACTTTCGAAATCGAGAGGTTAGTAGAAAGAATCTCATTCCCTATGACTTGGCTCTATGGCACGATCTAAAAGTGAAAGAAGAGTAACCACCCTAGATGCCCTCGTAGCCTCTTTGTTTATAAATGTGGCGCGCTTCGCACCATAAACGGGACTCTACTTTGGACACGACTTTGCGAGACAACCCCTAGGGCCAATTTGCTCTGATACCAATTTGTCACACCCCAATTTTCGATAGGGCATGATGGGCACCCGGCCACTTACTTAGGGCCGGCGAACCGGCCCGACTTTCGTGTTACTCGCCAATCATCTTGGGCCACTTAAACCATGAAATGAGTACCTGATGAAAGATTTTTTTCAAAGAACAACATACTTTTCATCTTTTTCAAATCGAATAAAGTCTGTAATCATATGAAATCTGTAATATCTTTGCGGGGAATGATACATCGAACACTGAAGCGCTTACAAAATTGACATATTATATACATGACTGCGTACGTAAAGTCTCTAACATAACTCAAGATACCATGTCCATAAACACTCGACTCGGCGACTCAGGGAGGAAGTGGAGCTCGCCAATCCGAATTCTGAACATCTTCTACTAATTCCCTCTACTCATCCGTATATACTGCGTGGCATGAAACGCGGCTCGAAGAAAAGGGGGTCGGTGCGGAATATGTACTGAGCATGTAAAGCATGAAATACAGTAAATAGGGTCATACTGAAATAAGGAGTATAGAGAATCATAAGGCTTGCCTCTGAAACATAAATCATACATGTCAATATCATGTAGTACATATGCATATGCATATACATAACGTGTCCGGCCCTACGAGTGAGGACTCGGTGATAAAATCATCATATCGTGTATATATAACGTGCCCCGCCCTACAGTGAGGGACGCGGTAAATAAAATCATCATATCGTCATGCATATATATATATATATATACGTACCCGGCCCTCTAGTGAGGGACTTGGTGAATAACGTGCCCCGGCCCTCTAGTGAGGGACGCGGTAAAGGAGATCTGTCTCCATCGTGTGTACATCATACTCGGCCCGTCACCGGCTGGCCGGCGCCATCATCATATCATATAAACGTGCCCGGCCATCTAGTGAGGGACGCATGAATAACATGCCCCGACCTAGTGAGGGACGCGGTGAATAATGCGGTGGAGTTGCACGAATACATGCCCTGGCCGGACGCGGTGAAAGGAGTAATAACGACTCGCACGAGCAGTGAACAGAAAACATGCATACAAATCATCAAATCCGGACTCGATAGATAAGTAGTCAAGTCAACGCTCGAGTATCCGAACGATAGTCATATCAAATCCGTTCTAAATATCATTAGGGCTGCATTAAAAAGAGTGTGAGGGATCGTAGATACGTATCGAGCCAATCCGAGTTCGCGCCGATGAAAAGTTCGGCATTATACGTTATAGAATCATTTGCGAACATATCAAAGCAATCCGGTTCCGTCTATGAAAGTTACGGTCATTATTAGACATAGAATCTTTTACGAACAAAAATTCTTGATGCAACATTTGAAATCCAATCATACATAAGAATTAAGGACCATAATTCGACCATATTAAGAGTGCCAACACCAAGAGGTGAATAAGAATCGTAGACATGCTCGGACCTTAAGAATAGAGTTACCCCAAGGCTCATATCATGTCATATCTTACTTACGTCTAAGACATGCCAAAAGAAAGAAAGAGTAAGCTTTACATACCTCGTCCGCTCCCTAAGCTATTCCAAACTTAAGTCTCGGGCTTCCCAAGATCTACAACAACGTCATTATATACCAAACATTAGCCATAGGCACTTAAGAATTCAATCCCCAAGCCATCACTTTATTTACAAAAAAGAATTTGGCAGCATTTCCCTATAAATTGACAAACCCCGAGAACTCAACTCGGCCAAACCATCAACAACAAAACTAAACAACCATACTAGAAACATCAACAATTAATTCAAAGCGCATTCTAACGTTAGCAACTCTTTTCTACATAACCCGACAACATTCCATTTACATTCAAAACATATATAATTAATCCAACATCATTGCTCACGTGTTCAAATGCCAATCCGAAACCATTCAAACAAGATTCAAGACACTTCAAACAATCCGCACAATATTCAAAACAACCCAACCAATACACAATGCCACCCGAAACCTTCCAAACTTGACAAGAGCAACACAACACATTCGTTTCTTCCAAATTCATGAATTACACCAACAATCCACACGCTACAACATTATTCTCGTAAATTCAAGAAACTATATTAAAATCACATTAACTTCCAAATCGGCCCACACGTTTATAACTTCAACTTGATCATTAAACCTTCATTTTACATCATAGAATCCACAACAACAACAACCAAAACACTAAGTAAAATTAGTTCATTCGTTGCCACACAAAACGATCCATATTCGCCACAACATCAACACCATGGTTTCATGAATTTCATTCATTTCCACATACTACAACATGTACAAATCATCCATAACACATGAAAAAGAAGATTGAACCATACCTTTTCCACTTAGTTCTTCAACTTGGCTATGGTTTTCACCTTGAACTAACACTTGTTCTTGCTACTCCAACGACCCCTCCATGTTGTTATACACCTTCTAAGGAGTTGAAATGCTTGAAGAAAATATTTTTTGATAAATTTTTCCTAGCTCTTGCTCGGCCCAGCTATGGCCGTAACGGCTAGCCTGTCTCTTTTTTTCTCCAAGTTTCTAGAGTTTCTAAGGTGAAGATGATAAATATGATCAATTAATCACCTTTCATATACTTATATTATGCATCCATGTGGCCCATGGCCCACACTAACTCACACGGCCACATGGCCTTTTTTTCATGAAATAATAACTTCCCAAAATTAACTTTTAACTCCAAATTTTTCTTAATATTCCATGCCAATAAAATCATAAGCAACTTATGCCTTAAAACAAAATCGTGGTTAAAAGTCTCTACCTCGTATCCCGAAATAGTCTTGTCCTTAACTTTCGAGGGTTAGCTCGGAATGTCCCAATGCACAAAATACAGGATATAACAGCCCCGGACTCGGTGAAAGATGTAGCAACAAAGATGCACGAGCGGAGTAGTGAGAAACCATATGCACATAAATCATCTCTTAAGACTCGACAGATAAGTAGACAAATCAACGCTCGAGTATCGAACGATAGTCACACTCAGGACTCATGAAATATCATTACGAAATATGTCACATAACGTCTTAGGGATCATAAACATATATCGAGCCAATCCGAGCCCGCCTTTGAAAGTTACGGGCATTATTCATTATAGAACACTTTACGAGCATTTCATAGCAATCCGAGACCATATATGAAAGTTAGGGACATTATACGTTATAGAACTCTTCAGGAATAAAACTCTTTATACAACATTCATTATCCAATATACAAAAGACCAGAGGCAATAGCTCGACTATATTAAGAGTGCGGATATCGTTAAGGAATAAGAATTGTAGACATGCTCGGATCTTAAGAGTAGAGTTACCCCAAGACTCATATCGTGTCATATCTTACTTACGTCTAAGACATGCCAAAAGAAAGAAAGGGTAAGCTTTATATACCTCGTCCGCTTCCTAAACTAATCCGAACTTAAGCCTCGGACTTTCCAAGATCTACAATAACGTCATTAGATACCAAACATTAGCCATAGGCACTTAGAATCCAATTCTAAGCTAGTACTTTATTTATAGGAATTGAGGCAGATTTCCCCTATAAACTCAATAACCCCAAGAATTTGACTCGGCCAAATCATCAACAACAATACCAACAATCATATTAGCAACATCAACAATCAATTCAAAACGCATTCTAACATTAGTAACTCTTTTCTACATACTTCGACAACATTCCATTTACATTCACATCAACCGCATACATCAAACAACATCAATGCGTTCACACATTCAAGTACTAATCCGAAACCATTCAAACACGACTCAAGAACACTCCAACCAATCCACACAATATTCAAAACAACCCAACCCATATTACAACATCACCCGAAACCTTCCAATTTCCATAGGAACAACAACAACACATTTCTTTCTTCCAAATTCATAAAATGTATCAACAATCCACACGTTAACAACTTCATTTTCATAAATACAAGAGACTAAAGTAAAATCACATTATCTTCTAAAATAGCATTTACAAACGATTACAACTTCAACTTGAACCACTAAACCTTCTTTACATCATATAATCCATAACAATCAACAACTAAAACACTAAAGTAAAATTAGTTCATCATTCTCTATAAAATCAGCCCTTACCACAACCCCACACACGATTTCATGAATTCCATCTATTTATACACGCCACAACATGCACAAACCATCCATAACACATGTAAAAGAAGATTGAACCTACCTTTTTCACTTAGTTCTTCAACTTGGCTAAGGTTGGTGCTTTGCAAGAATGAATGGTTTGCTTGCTCCAACAACCACTCCACGTTATTATACACCTTCCAATTGGTTGAAATGCTAGAAGAACCCAACATTTTTTTGAATTCACACACAAATGATTTTCTTACCACATAAGTATACGTGTCTTCGATTTCTCTTTATTAGCGGTCGTTCTAGTCAGCCATTATTCCTTGTTAAATGAAGGTTGGGCATAGCTTCACGTTGATGACTCCTTCAAGATTTCATACATATGCTCTCATGCTTAGATTAATTAGTGGTCCATAAACTATTTTCCAATATCCAAACGAGCTCTCTTGTTTCCATTCATAGGAGCGGAATTCTTTCTTTCCCTTAAGAATTTCCAAACTACTAATCGACGTTCTTTTTATTACAATTGTCATTGCCCCGACAAGTGTCCTTTTGGGTTCGTCATCTTTCCTAGCACCCTCGGGGGAATTCCTTCTCGCTCTTTTTTCATTACCCTTAGGGCATGTCGTCGACGAGAGCTTCGAATCATGATCTAGAAACATCGTAGTTCATCTCGATACGGAATTCTTGCTTGAATTATTTTCCATACTTCCTCCCTATGTCTACCTCGAGGTACATTTATCGTCAATTCGTTCTACCTACTTTCGATACTTTCCACAATATGCCGATATGTTTCGAACTACGGCCCCGAGCCGACAAATTTCCCTTCCGGAGGTTTGAGAACGTCATAATTCCTTCCAAGTCAATATGTTCTTCCCCAACTCAAGTTAAAGAGCCACGATACATCAATAGCTTTCAAATGTCACATCAAGTCTTCGGTAATTATCTGCCCTCTACGACCTTCTCGAGGTCGGGTTCTATTATTGTATTTTTTGACTAGTCTATCTTCGGGTACCGTTCTTTTCCAATCGAAATACTTGTAAGGGTTACAAAATTCCGATGCCTTCTTTCTCAAGTCCTCGTATCTCGGTCCTTTATGGCTAATGATTCCTTGACCCGCAAGTTAATAGGGTTAGCGAGATTCACCACCTCACTTATGAGGTCTTCGATTATACCTTACTCCTCGTCTCTCTTCCCGACTTTACTTCTAACATATCTAAAACCTCTTACCCTAAGTTCTTCTTCCGTTTATGTCTATATCGTTATTCTGGTCAACATTTCCATACTCTTTCATCCATTACTCGTTCCTTCGCCCGTCGTCTCTCTTAGAGACTATCCTCACTCGTGTTTCTTACTTTTCACTTTGCCCAACATTTGATGTCCTCACCTCCCATCCACTCACTTTCTTTCTTCTCCAAACATCATCGTATTAGAATTTTCCAAGCCTAACATGTAGGGAAAATGGCATCAGTTTGCTTTGTAACATTCATACCCTTTTTTTCCACTCGAACGTCGTTACCTTGTTCAATTGATGTCTTCCATATACCATAACGTTGGTTGCCGGAATACACATATCCGCTGGTGTAGCCATGTATGGGATATCATGTGCATACCTATATATAACCACTACTATCTTGCTTACAAAATATTTCCAAACGCTATTCAAACTCACTTTGATTCTAGAAGAAAATGATGCGCCAAATTTTCTCATCAATTTATTTCGATGCCCTCATATATCTATATGACCTCTTAAGGTTTTAAGGACTATGTATATGCTAATTTCCCATAGGCTACTCTAGCTTCTCATTTGTCTCTTATCTCTGCATTTATAGGGCTTTTAGTATATTTCCAAAGGGGTCACCCATCCCAAAAATTTCTCTCACCTTATAACACTTGTTTATGAACTCGGAAATACGATGCTTTAATGCTGAGTCGGTATAGCGTTCACCTCACCGCATGACCTTCGCACGCAGTGGGAGTAAGTTGAAGCCTTAACGATTTCAAAACGTTCTCTAACACATCTCTCCTTCCCGAAAGGTCTCTTACTCTTCGACTCCATGAGATATTTTAACCTTTTCGATCCTCGGTATTCACTTTTCACCTATGAACATGACTACTTTTCATCCTAGACTACCAGATTCCCTATGGTAATGAACACACCTGTGTGTGTGTGTTACTAAGTAACAATCACACGAGCTTACACATACATAGAACAAATTCCAATAAGGACTCATATACCGTGGCCGATCGGTCTCTAGTCGATGCGGTGGACTATCGAGGTGAAGTGTACTCTCGCTTCGTCGTCTACCCGCCACACAAAGTCTGGCCCTCGTCGTCTCTCCGAATATCCGAGCTCCAAAGAATATAGATGACCGGGCGGTTCTGGTTCACCGACCTTTCGCCGGGATAGGGGGTCATGAGTAATGCGGTAACACTCGCGGGGAGGGCCGTGTTTAACATAGTGCTCCACCATAGAGCAATCGGTGCGATCTCGGGAATCTCCTCCTACAGGGTCCCCGACGAATACTCGAGACGGATCCGTATCATGTGTCCTCGGGGGGGTCCTCCTCCCGTAGGAGTCAAAAACTTCGGAGGAATCGTCCGCCGGGTCCTCCGAGGGGTTCGTCTCGATAGAAAACATAGGCGAGGCTCCTCTGCCGGGTCCCGGAGCTCCGAGGTCCAGAAGATACTCTAGGGGCCTTCTCTAGCTCCCCAGTCCACCGACCTCTTCATCCCTCGTCGATCCATAGAACCGCCGGAAAAAGTATCGGATGCGATCTTTCCTAGACTGCGTCTATCGCACGATCTAAGACGGAAGAAAGGTCCTAGATTCCTAAATGCCCAGACCTCTGTTTATAAGTGTGGCCGGCTTCACACTATAAACAAGACTGCGCCGGACACGGTCGTAGACAATCCCCGGGACGAACTTGCTGGAGATCCGACACATCACGACCCAACCCGTAGGCCGTGACTAGTGCCGGAGAGTATAGGGCACTCGTACACGCCCATTAACCATAATCGACATACTACTAACTTATACATATGCAAAGTTAAGACGTCGTCTCTATAACCATACTTACGTCAAGATAACGGGGAACTTATATATACAGAAAAGTAAAACGTCGCAACAAAGCATCACGTATGCGTATATACATATCGGGCATAAGCGAAACAGGGGTCGTCATAATATATGGGGACGCACGAACACAAATCCACGTAACATAGTAGTACGATAATTACCCACAACCTATGCATATATGTCTCGGACCTCTAAGAGTCATAACGAATCATATGACGGGACGGGGCCCCGCCGCACCCCCCGAATATACATATAATTACACAACAAAGTGTACCGTACCACGAGCATATAGGCTCCGGCAAGGGAGCGCTCCAAAATAGCGAGAATAGATATCCTAGGGGACGGATCACTAGAACGGGCGTACGCTTGTATCGCGAGGCATGAAACGCAAGCCCCGAAGAAACGGGGTCGATGCATATGTGCGAGCTTGTAAAAATCACAAGGGATACGATGAAATGGGGATCATGACCGATACGGGGATTACAGAAACGGGTGTAATAACCAGAAAACCAACAGACTTGCCTTTGAAACACATATCATGCATGTTAATATCATGTCATCATGTCATCATATCATCGTCAATATATATATATATATACCGTACCCGACCCTCTAGTGAGGGACTCGGTGAATAGAATCATCATATCATCATACATATATATATACCATACCCAGCCCTCTAGTGAGGGACTCGGTGAATAGAATCATCATATCATCATGTCATCATATATATACATATACCGTACCCGGCCCTCTAGTGAGGGACTCGGTGAAGTAATCGTATATACCGTGCCGACCTAAGTGAGGGACTCGGTGAATGAGATCATGTCTCCATCATGAACATCATACTCGGCCCATCAGCTTGGTGCGCCATCATCATATCATCAAGTATCTGTACCGGCCCTCTGTGAGGGACTCGGTGAATAATGCGATGAATCGTGCACGAATACATACCGGAGCTCGGGACTCGGTGAAAGATGCCAACGTAGCCCGGTATCCACGAGGAGGAGTAGTAAGAAACCATATGCACATAAATCATCTCGTAAGACTCGACAGATAAGTAGACAAATCAACGCTCGAGTATCGAACGATAGTCACACTCAGGACTCGTGAAATATCATTACGAAATATGTCACATAACGTCTCAGGGATCATAAACATATATCGAGCCAATCCGAGCCCGCCTATGAAAGTTACGGGCATTATTCATTATAGAATACTACGAGCATTTCATAGCAATCCGAGACCATATATGAAAGTTAGGGACATTATACGTTATAGAACTCTTCAGGAATAAAACTCTTTATACAACATTCATTATCCAGACATACAAAAGACCCGAGGGCAATAGCTCGACTATATTAAGAGTGCGGATATCAAGAAGTGAATAAGAATTGTAGACATGCTCGGATCTTAAGAGTAGAGTTACCCCAAGACTCATATCGTGTCATATCTTACTTACGTCTAAGACATGCCAAAAGAAAGAAAGGGTAAGCTTTACATACCTCGTCCGCTTCCTAAACTAATCCGAACTTAAGCCTCGGACTTTCCAAGATCTACAATAACGTCATTAGATACCAAACATTAGCCATAGGCACTTAGGAATCCAATTCTAAGCTAGTACTTTATTTACAAATATCGAGCAAAGATTTCCCTATAAACTCAACAACCCCGAGAATTCGACTATGCCAAATCATCAACAACAATACCAACAATCATATTAGCAACATCAACAATCAATTCAAAATGCATTCTAACATTAGTAACTCTTTTCTACATACTTCGACAACATTCCATTTACATTCACATCAACCGCATACAATCAAACTAACATCAATGCTCACACATTCAAGTACTAATCCGAAACCATTCAAACACGACTCAAGAACAACCAATCCACACAATATTCAAAACAACCCAACCCATATTACAACATCACCCGAAACCTTCCAATTTTCATAGGAACAATAACAACACATTTCTTTCTTCCAAATTCATAAAATGTATCAACAATCCACACGTTAACAACTTCATTTTCATAAATACAAGAGACTAAATTAAAATCACATTATCTTCTAAAACTCCACAAACGATTACAACTTCAACTTGAACCACTAAACCTTCTTTTGCATCATATAATCCACAACAATCAACAACCAAAACACTAAGTAAAATTAGTTCATCATTCTCTACACCAAACAGCCCCTACGGCCACAACCCCACACACACAATTTCATGAATTTCATCCATTTCTACACACCACAACATGCACAAACCATCCATAACACATGTAAAAGAAGATTGAACCTTACCTTTTCCACTTAGTTCTTCACTTGGCTAGGGTTGGTGCTTTGCAAGAATGAATGGTTTGCTTGCTTCAACAACCACTCCACGTTATTATAAACCTTCTAAGGAGTTGAAATTCTTGAAGAAAATATTTTTCTTGATCAATTTTCATGGCATCAATTCGGCCAGCCCTTGGCCGAATGGTTCTCCAAGCTTCTCCAATTTTCTAAGTGTTGAAAAGATGACTAATTAGTCTTGCTTGTCAGCTAATGTATACATATAAGATTCATCCATATATTGCCATACCCCACACATGGCTTGGATGAATTAAAAACATTATGCCAAGCCAAGGGGGGAACCACCCATAAGCCACACCGAGCCAACTTGGCCCTTTTTCATGAAATAATTACTTTTCATAATTCACTTTTAACCTCAAATTTTCCTTAATATTACATACCAATAAAATCATAAGCAACTTGTGCCTTAAAAACGAAAACGCCCCAGGTTAAAAGTCTCTACCGTATCTACCGAAATAGTCTTGTCCTTAACTTATCGTAGTTACCTCGGAATGTCCCAATGTACAAAATACGGGATATAACACCTGGATAGACACATATATACAACAAAAGGATTTGTACAAAAAGCTAGGCTTCGGAACAAGGAAGCACTCCGAGATTGCTGAATGGATATCCTAAGCTGGCGGATCACCAAAACGAGCGTACATACTGCGGGCATGAAACGCGACCCCGAAGAAAGGGGTTCGGTCACATTTTAAATATGTACCGAGCATGTAAAGCATAACATATAGTGAACGAGGATCATGCGAAATAAGGAGTGTAGAAAACTAGTACAACAACCAGAAAACCACAAGGCTTACCTTTGAACATAAATCATACGTGTCAATATCATACCCAACCCGTTATGGGACTTAGTGACATAATTAGATAATCATCTTGTACATATGCATATATAACGTGTCCCGGCCCTCTAGTGAGGAACTCGGTAAATATAATCATCATCATATACATGTACATATAACATGTCCGGCCTACAGTGAGGGACTCGGTGAATAAAGTCATCATATGCCATCCGGCCGCCATCCCCATATCATCATATCATCGTGTCATCATATCATCATATACATATACATATAACGTGTCCCACCCTAATATATGAATAATGCGATGGATGCGTACACGAAAACATGTCTGCCCGGGACTCAGTGAAAGATGTAATAGTATGCACGAGCAGAGTAGTAAGTAACTATATGCATATAAATCATCTTTTGAGACTTAATAGATAAGTAGACTAATCAACGCTCGAGTATCAGGATAATAGTCACACTCAGTACTCTTTGAATATCATTACGAACTATGTCAAATAACGTCTCAGGGATCATAGACATGTATCAAGTCAATCCGAGGCAGCTTATAAAAGTTATGGTCATTAGACAATATAAAGTTTTTCAGGAATAGAAACTTTCATGAATCATTTACTATCCGATCACATAGAAAGCTCGAGGGCAGTAGCCCGACTATTTTAAGAATTCTAACATCAAGAGGTGAATAAGAATCATAACACATGCTCGGAACTTATGAATAGAGTTACCCCAAAGCTCATATAGTTTCATACTTACATCTAGGACATGCCAAAAGAAAGAAAAGATAGGCTTTACATACCTTTAGCGTTTACTCGCAACACAACACGTATACGCTGTCCAATGGTGTCTCAACCTATATATAAGACGTCAAGAACTACGATTAAACTACGAAGAGATTCAAAACGTATCCTAACGTTAATAATTCCTTTCTAGACAATTAGACGACGTTTCGCTTATATTCAAGCCAACTACGTACAACCAAACCAATATCACTAATCATACATTCAAGTATCAACCCGAGACTATTCAAACATGACTCGAGGACATTCCGGACAGCCCGTACAATACTCCAAAACAGCCCAACCAACACACAATACAACATATAATCTTCCAAGTTCAACAAGAATAACAACAATACATTCTTTTCTTCCAATTTCATGAACTCTACCAACGACCACACGTTAACAACATCATTTACATAAATGCAAGAAACTATATTAACATCATACTAGCTTCTACAACAGCCCACAAACAATTACAACTCCAACTTGAATCATTAAACCTTCATTCTCACCATACAATCCATAACAACAACAACCAAAATTCTAAGTAAAATTAATCCATCATTCCTACACAAAACTGTCCACGGCTTGGACAGCTTTCCAACATCAACATATACATTTTTTTACACATCCAATTCACATTTATATATGTTCACAACACATCCAAACTCACCCTAAAACATATAAGAAGTGATCAATTCTTACCTTAATACTCAACCCTTCAACGGCTAGAACTTGCAATTGAAATAACACTTGTTCTTGATGCCTTAATGAACACTTTCATGCCACAATCTACCCTTCCAATTAGGCTAGAACACCATGAAAATCAATTGGAATCAAAGCTTGAAAACTCCCTCAAAGTTAGCCATGGCCGAGAGCCTTCTTTTCTCTTTTCTCTATGTTTTTCTAAGGTGCAGGAATTTTAGCAATGCTTGGTATAAAAACCAAGGCTGGCCATGACCAGGTGGTCTTTGCCATGGTTGTGGCCGTGAGCTTCTCTCTCTTCTTGGTGAAGAGGAGAGCTTCTCTCTCTCAATTCATTTGTTAAAGATGAAAATGAATAGCTTGGTCATTATTTCAATATTTATATGTTGTCCATATGGTTGACATGTGTCCAACCATGTGACATGTGTCCAATCATGATTTATGAGCCAATCATAATTGTCCATGTGTTGTAGGGCCCACTTAGTGATCTAATTAGGCTAATTATTCATAATTAATCACTAATCCCTACTTAATAATCTAATCATGGTTAATTAATCACTAATCTTCATTAATATTTCCATACCAAGTAAAATTTATAAGCAACTTGTGCCTTGAAACAAAATCGGAGGTTTAAAGTCTCTACCTCGTATCCCAAAATAGTCTTGTCCTTAACTTATCGCGATTGACTTAAAATATCCCAATGTACAAAAATACGGGATATAACATCCTTCCCCCCTTAGAACATTCGAGAGAATGTTAAACTAATCTCGCGAGTCTTATGAAGACTTCGGGGAGTCTCTTTTATTGTTATAACATATAGCTTTATTTACCAATCAATATAATCAACGAGGAGTTTAGATTACACAGTCATAGAAAACAAGTGAGGATATTTCTTCTTCATCTCTCTTGACTTCCCAAGTCATCTCCTCCAAATATTATTGTTTCGCCATAATACCTTAACGGAAGCCACGTCTTTAGTACGCAACCTTCTCACTCGTTTGATCCCAATAGCCATAGGGTTCTCTTCGTACGATAGCTCCTTCGTTACCTGAACATCATCTACAGGGAATACCCTAGAAGGATCACCAATACATTTGCGAAGCATAGACACATGAAACATTGGGTGTACTGCTTCCAAATTAGATGGTAGGTCTAATCCATAGGCAACCTTGCCTACCCTACGGACAATCTGATAAGGCCTAATATATCTCGGGCTAAGCTTCCCCTTCTTGCTGAATCTTATTACACCCTTCATGGGTGACACCTTGAATACCCGTATCGCATTAATTCTAAGTGTCGACATCGATTATCTGCATATGACTTTTCGCTGCAGGTGTAACATAACCTTTCCTGGATAAGCTTCACTTTATCAACTGCTTGCTGGATCATATCTGGACCAATTAAATTAGTTTCACCAATATCAAACCAGCCAATAGGCAACCTATACTTCCTGCCATACCAGGCCTCACACGGTACTACCCCGGGTACTAGACATCGTGGCTATTGTTATAAAAGGAGACTCAATAAGTGTGGCAGATCATCCCGGCTACCTACGAAGTCAATCATACGGCCCGTAACATATCTTCTAGTGTCCGAATAGTACTTCGGCTTCCCATCCATCATTTCCTCAAGGTGAAATCTTGTGCTAAGATTCACTTATGTCCCAATCCCTTTGAATGATCTCTAGAGGTTAGTTGCCTATCTAATGGCTCCTTTGTTCGATATAATAGATGTGGGAACCTCGTAAAATGTCACTATCTCCCCTGATGTATAACCTTGCATAGTCCTTGGTCGAATAAGTAGTCATTGGAAGAAAATGGGCTGATTTTGTCGACCTATCCATAACCGTATAGAGTCATATCTCTAAGCTAGTGCGAGGTAAGCTTGTAATGAAGTCCATATTACGGAATCTTTAGCCTCATACATTACTTCTTGAATTCTTTAAAAGACTCTAATCACTGCGCTTTTTAGCTCTTAATCTCTATCCTTAAAGTTAGTTATCAAGTAGCGATGAAGTTCCCTACGATATAATGACTTTACATAGCCGCTAACTTTAACTATCATCATTGTGAGTATAATTCGACACATTTTGATTTGACATATAAGTTCATTGTCATCGATGTCAATTTTCTGCTTGTCTCACTTAAACCATTCTATAATTTCCTTAACCCAACTTGTGCTTGTCACGACCCGAACTACGGGCCGCGACGGGTATCCGGGGCTACCCACCGAACACCACTCATACTGTTGTCTATATGCTCTCATTCACAATACTTGCTCAATTTCATAGAAATATATCATCATTTGGAACATAAATACTTTTATAAACATAAGCCCTCGGCTATCAAAATAATATATATACATACACATACATACACATGGAGACCATGGGACCATACTACCCACACATACGTATCTACGAGCCTCTACTAGAGTACTAGACATATGGACGGGACAGGACCCCACCATGCCCAATCATGAATATACACACATATGTACCAAAAGAATAATCAATGGCACCTCCGGACAATGGAGTGCTCACACGTCAGCTACTAGCCCCTATAGATCAGCACCGTCTCCTTGCCTACCTGTGGGCATGAACACAGCATCCAAAGAAAAGGACGTCAGTACGAACATTGTACTGAGTATGTAAGGCAGAAATGAAACAAGCATAATAAGAATATCATGAGTCATGGGTAGAGGATACAACCTGCGTACTCTTGTAATTATAGATACATTTCATATACATTCATCATATAAGCAGATCATGTACATTATCATAGCGTATGCCTTATCACGTCACATTTACATCGTCCTGCCTTACATGCATCATAACATCAATCATATATCATCATGTCGTTAACCCGCGTCCGGGTAACCATCATATGCCGCCCACTAGTGGTGTCATGCCCGGCCCTCTAGGCTCGGTAGAATCATAGTAGCCCGCCTTAGCGGTGACATGCCCGGCCATCTAGGCACGGTAGAATCATAGCAGCCCGCCTTAGCGGTGACATGCCCGGCCGTCTAGGCACGGTGGGATCGTATCATCATACATAACATGCATTTATCATCGTACATTATACATCATCGTAGTCATCACTATCATTCATTTCATGGACATATCATGGCATTTATCACAATTCAATATCATTTTACATATCATTAATTCATATATTAGAACTTGGAAGCAAGTATAGTCATGTCGGGGTGACGTAAGGTCGTGGACCCCCGATTTCATTATGGAGCATTCGTAAGCATTCCACCTCACCTTGGAAGAATGGGCATAAGGTGAGTGTATACAATGGTCAATCATCAATGAACTATGGATAGCTTCATTAGCTTAATAGGAGCATCATATCATAGACTATAGCATCACTAGACTTAGCTCGTCATTATCGTTATCATAGTCGTAACATATCTCTTATCTCGTATGGCTATTCGTGCATAATGGCTCGTAGCCTTATTGAAGATAGGACATTTGTAATGAAAGAGGAAATTCATGCCATATGGACTCATGCCTTAGAAGGAAGGGATTAGCCTCACATACCTTTGTCGTTTACTATTCTATCGTTTGCTCGTTCTCCTTGAGTGCACTTGTTTATACCTTCAAGAGAATTCGTATCGTCATTAGCTAACTAATCATGAAAACGTACTTACCAGAGCTAGAGAAATTTGGGCAGCATTTCCTTTGTTTATACTACTTCCCGCCATATTCCATATCAACTCCCAACATTCATAACAATCATCACAATATCGCTAACAAAAATCGTCATTCATTTACATAATTCGCATTTCACAATTCTACTTCAATTCTCCATATTCATGACTAAAAGTCCATCATCGTATTCTTTCATATCCAATACTTATTTCATGTTCTATAGGTCATTTACAACGCATCTATAAATCAAGATATCCATTTCCATGATTCAATTCAACTACAACTCACTAGTAATACTATTCACACATTTGATGACCCATTTACTATACACTTCTACAATCCATGTGTTTCAACTTATAAATACTTCAAACAACATGCAAACATCATGAAACTTACCTTAGATGATGGAGGAATACGCTTGGAATGGTGATTCACCCTTAGCACCAAAACCCTAGTTTATCTCTCTTGGGATTTCTTGACTTGGATGACTTTTAATGGGTTTCCTTCACTTGATTCTCTTGATTTCTTGTTGATGATCTTTGATTTCTAATGATTTCTCATGGATGAAGTGTTTGGAGTGTTCTAGAGCTTTCTTGAAGTGTGGAGGTGAAGTGGGAAAATGAAAATGAAATGAAAAGGGTCCCTTATATAAAAATGAACTTCAGCCCCGACCAGCTTATACGGACCAACATACGGTCCGTATGTTTTATACGGTCCGTATGTCTGGCCGTAGATCTGGTCCAGTGAAGTATGCTCTACTGGACTGAATCTACGGTTGGACATACGGTCCGTACATCTTATACGGCCAGTATGTCTGGCCGTAGGTTGGTCCAGTTTTCCGGAAATCGTTTCGTCGTCTCGTTTGATCTCCGATCCTTACGGAACCTTCTTAACACTTGTTCCTTACTTCAATACCATTCTAAGGGACATTATAACTCTTCCTCAAAGGGTCATTAAGACATCCTTAACTTAATACTCATAATTCTTATCCGTTACGCTCGACTTGCGACTTACTTCCCTTAACAACTTTCTTTCCTTAACTCGAATGTCTTTGGAAATCTTAATTAGGATAGTCAAATACTATCTCTTACTTGTCCAACCCTCGTATACGTCATACCCCTCGCTCGTCTATTCACTGCACATTAACGGGGAATTTTTTCGAGGTGTAACAGCAACAGTCTAGGCACCTCATCTCGTGTCATTTCTTTATCTTTAATTCAAACTTTTCTATTGTCCCTTTGCTCAGATTTTTGCTCTCAACTTTTCTGTCACACATTATGTTGCAATCTTTACAAGAATATACGAAGGTGCTCAAATTAGCCCAAGAAATACCTTAGCGTGGCTTCACTAATCCTTATGTTTTACCTTGTCTTCGCCTCTCTTATCTTACAACCGGTATCGGAATAGATCTTTGGTTCATTCTGCTTTACATATCTCCTCCGTACTAATATTTGCTCGTAGTCTATCTTGTCATACTTCTTTCCCTTCCTTTATTCACTCTTTGATTTCTCTCATTTCCTACCATAAGAGATTTTCTATTCCCTCTCCTTTGTTACTTATAGGTCGCAATATCATAAGTGAACAACCCTATTGCCAACACCTTAGCCTCTAATCCGGCATAGCATTGCTATCCTTTACAATGTCTCTTAAGTTACTCGTTACTATTCTCTTGTCGTATTCTTTCTTTTTCTACAAGCACCCACTTTCTAATGTCATATCATTCAAGATCTTTACAAATAATCCTTAGCACTGTCACAATTACCATCCTAACTTCTATCCATTTATTGCTGGCTTTTAGATCTTACTAACTTGTTTCAGCAAGGGGTCTCATTTGAAGTTTAAGCACCCATATCAAATATATTGCGGTGTCAATTGTTTCCATCTTACCCTTGCTTTCTCTCGAGCCCCTTAAGGTGTACTTATACCATTATCCGTTTATACTTTGCTTTATGTCCCTACTTCCAACCTCAAATTCATCCAATCTCTTTTCCAATCCACAATCTGTACCATATCCATATCTTTCTTTATAATATATGTAACTTGATTATCCACGTACGTAGCCTTGACTAAATCACGAAGCGACGAAAACCTTCCCATATATAGAGCAAAATTCCATCTGATAACCTGTACTTGAGTAATGCGACCAATGTAACAACTCGTCCAAGGCCACATTCCACTCATTCCAATCAATAATTAATTAGCACTTATAGTCGTCCCAATCGCAATTAGGTAGCACTTATATTCCGACGATAAGTGTCCAAGGTTCTCCCATAATATTATCTTATCCCGACCTATATCATCTGTTTCCTTTAATAAATTTACGGTACATCGTTTGCTCCTCGGGATTCCACTATTCAGGAGTGAAGTCGTATACACGCCTACCTCTTTACGCCTTATGCCTTTTTTACCCTTATTGTGTACCCAACGCCGGCTTCTAACTTACTCAACAACATACCAAGTTCGTCTCAATAATGGTCTTACCTTATCACCATGTCGTCGTACTACACCTTTGAGTTTATAACTATATATTCCCCTTTCGTTCTATACTCGTACTCAATTAATTACGTCTATCTTGGGTGCTTCCGTTAGAATTCCCTTATCATTTCTCCCGTCTATGTCTATCTTTTATTCTGCACACGAGGAATCTTATGTTACCTCTGTATCATTTGGAACACATTACTTCTGGATAATCCTTTTTCTCATTTTCAAAACGTATTCTGTTCATCCATCTTTATTCGTATCATGCCAGTCATTTCCTAGCACTCATTCTACCTCGTTGCTCATCTTTCTATGACTTGGTCTTTCACAGTCCCGTCACTTATAGTACTCGTGTCCTCGGCTACATATGTCATGATCTATCACTACACTGTTATCTCGCTTTCTTCTTATTTCCTTCTTTCAATTAACTCCTTCTTTCCTGGTGTTCGCTATCATTTCTGTTATCGTATAACCTTCATTCTAAACTTTCCCTACAGAACTTGATAAGTCTTTCTTGTTCGTTCTATAACTCGTTTTTTCGTTTTACACTTACCTTTATATTCTCGTCACACGGACCACGTCATATCTTTGGCCACCTCCCTACTAGGCTTTACTTACTTTCATAACAATCCCGATTGTATCCACGTTATATCTGCGGGTTCGTATTCAATCCCATAGTGTAACACTTCTTAACCTTATTCACGATTCTTACTATGGGTTAATTACACTTGGTGGAGTAAGCGTACTTAACCTTTTACCCTTCTAGTCAATCTTATCCTTAATATCTCACAAGCTATCTTATTACTACATTCATATCCGTCACAATTCTTTTTCCTCTGTACTCTTGTCTTAATCACACTATTACTTCCTTCAACTATAAACTCGTCATATTTTATCCCTGCTTATCAATTCAGTCGGTACCTTAATATAACACTCTATCAAGATCTTGGGAAGCCTTTCCTAAATCATCTCTTAGCATTACAAACCCTTCTCAAATTCTTTTTACCATATAGATAACGACCTCCTAATTACTATTACCATTAATTCGGGAGTTAACTTATTTCTCGAGGTCAGCCGTACTTGCAACTTAATCAAATCCTGTCATTACTATTGACACGACCTTTCAAGACATATTACAAACCTGTATCTCATTCTCTTTTTATTTTTACGAAAATTTTGACGTAGTTTCCTCTCGTATTCCTTACTATCGCACAACCTCGCACGCGGAAATACCAACAATGCCTCACCAGGATATATATATATATATATATATATATATATATATATATATATATATATATATATATATATATATATATATATATATCATATCATATCACGAAGACACAGTATGTCCCAATATCAACAAGGTTTGATGAAAATAATGGACTTACCTCGTATGTCCAACTCGAACTAGAATGTTACACTTTCGAGTCTACTTTCCCTTTCAATTTCCAACTTTACATTTCAATCGTACTTCAATACCTTACACGACATATATCTTTCATGCCTTTGCTTATGTTATATCCCGCATTTTGTGCGTTGGAATATTTCGAGATCGAGTAAATTGAAGAAAATAAGTTCGACGAAAATTTAGGAAATGCTGGGCGAATTTTTTTAAGTCAACTATGGAGGCGCATATCTCATAGTATATGTGGAGTTTTAAGGTGTTTTAAAAGCCTAAAATGAAGTTCGTCGAGTCTAGTTTGTAATGCAACAAACCGTTCATTGATAGGACATCGGAGTAGAGAATTATAGACGTTACAAACTGAACTATCGACGCAGGAACAAAGAATCCCGCGGTACCGCTACAGTACCGCTACAGTACTGCTACAGTACTGTAGCTACAGTACCCGACGTTGGCAGTTTTTAAAAGGGACAGAACCTTATTTTTTCAGCAAAAACAGTTCCAAAACTTTCCAGAAAATTCAGCAAAAAAAAGAAGAGAGGAAAACAGCCAAGAGAAAGAGAAGAGAAAAGGAAAGGGAAAAAAAAATTCAAGCCATCCAATTTTGATCCAAAAATTCCTCTCTTCTTGAATTCTTATCATGTTCAAGACTCTCTTCAATATGGTATAGTTATTTGAGCAAGAAAATCATTTTTGTGGCAAGTGGGAAGTTGAAGAAAAGGTAAGAATTCTCATTCTTTTATGTGTTATGGAAGAGTTATATATGTTGTAGTATGTAGAACTCAATGAAAATCATAGAGATATTGTGTGGTGTGTGCAAGCCGTGTGGTGTGCTATGTGTATGTGGCCGTGTGGCATGGAAAATTGGAAGGGAGATGAATTCATTTTATTTAATGTATTAGTTGTGTTGTTATGGTTTTGTGATGTATATAGAAGGTTAATGATTCTTGTTGGCTTGAGAATTTGTTGTAAAGTTGTTGTAGGAAAATTAGTGAAGTTATGGGAAATTTGTATAATTTTGGAAATGAATTGTTAAGATACAAATTATGATGATTGTTGATGGAATTGGAAGATGGAAACATGTTATGAATATGTATGTTCAAGATTAGAAGTTTCGGATGAATTATGGTTTTGGTGGAAAACTTGTATATTTTGTATATTTGGTGAATATTTTGTAAAATGATATGAAATGTTTCCGAATTGTATTGAAGTGATCTTGATTAGTGGATGAATATGAGAATGTTAGTATTGAATTAAAAATGTGAAGTTGGAATAGAAGTGGATATGTTATGTAGAGAAGAAGACAGTTTATGTTAGAATGCGTTCCAATTCGATCGTTGATGTTATTGGTATTGTTGTTTTGGGTTGGTTGTTGAAATGGTTGTTGGTGTTGTGTTTTGGGCCGATCCATATTCTCGGACGCTATATGTATAGAAAATCTGCCGAAATTTCGGCTTGACAAGAACAAATTCAAGATTGGAATTTTAAAGCCTCATGAATAGTAACTGGTAAATGCGACCAAATTGCAGATTTTGGCGAACTTGGAACTGGGATTTGGAGCAGCGTAAGAGGCGGAAAAGGTATGTAAGGCTTTCCCCTTCCTTCTCTGGCATGTCTTAGACGTCATAGGCTTGAACGTGTGCCTCGGGGGCCACTCTAATTCTAGAAATTCGAGTTTGAATTTGGTTACTATTCGCTCGCAGTATTGAGTTAAATGAGTTATGGCTTGTTGTAAATAAATGTTCACATGTTCGTAACTCTTGAAAATGGAACCGGAATGACTTGAAATCTTCGAGGTTAATGTAATGAGACATAATGACCACATTTTTAGGTTCGTTACCTGATTTGATCCGAGGTGGGCCCACAACACCCGAGACCTGTGTATATTGCTTTATTTGTCTTATTTCCGTACAATTCTTAACAAAAACTTTTGACTAATGTTCTGAGTTTGTTATAAATATTCGGTAACTCTGACATGAGTATTCCGGGTCGACTATCCTGATATAAACGCCGCACGAATGATTTGATTTGAATATTCGACATAAGCATTCCGATCTAAATATTCGATATATGTCCTAACATAAGTATTCCGATTTAAGTATTCCGGTACAAGCAATCCGATATGATAACTCCGATGTGAATATTCTACGAGTATTTGGGTACGAGTCCGTTGACCCGAGTATTCTCACGCGGTGTCTCTACAAGTCTTAATGTTCTTCACGTACGATCTTGATCGCTTAAAAAGTCCGAAGAGGTTTCTGTACTTCAAAATGCTCATAACTTTCTGATACTAACTCGAAAGAACCCGAAATTTGTTCTGAATCCTCTGATGTCTGTAAGTGTACGTATTCATCGAGTCTGGATTTTTGTGCATATGGTTTCTCACTACTCTGTTCGTGCAAGGCTCAATGTATCTGATTCACTGAGTCCCGGGCATGTTATGTGTTCTCGTGCGTACTTACGGCATGATTCTCGATTCACCGAGTCCCGGCCAGATATGTTCTCGTGCGCATTTCACTGCATTGTTCACCGAGTCCCTCGTACTTCGCGGGGACACGTTATTTGTGTATGTTTGTGATGATACGGGGATGGCGGCCAGATGGCATTTGATATTATCCACCGAGACCCGGCAGCAGGGCCGGACACGTTATGTATATTTGGTGTGGATTCTCGTCCGCATGATTTCGCATTACCGAGTCCCTTAACAAAGGGCCGGACACGTTATTTGCATACATGACATACGAGTCCGCAATACATGATCCTATTCACCGAGCCCTCATCGTAGGCCGGACACGTTATCGCATATGTGATCTATGATTTTGACATGCATTTTCTGTACCTCTGACTCTGATCATGATTTTGGTATGTCTGACTCTGATTATGAATCTGTCCGGTACACTTCTGTACACCTGGTCTGATTACGAATTTCGTCCGATATGAGACATTATCTGAATCTTCTGTACGATCTGTAAACTGTCGGACATGCGATCTATGATTGTAAATAAGTATTTCGGTACTTTTGGACCTCTCGTATACTCTTTCGTATCTTTTCCGGCTTTTATGAGACAGTATGCATGGTTTGTGTCCGAAAGGTAAGTGTCTCGGTAGTTTGAGTAGTGTATGCACCGGCAGTTCCGTCCGTTTCGCTAACGTTCGTTTCTTTGTGCATGCCTCGCATACCCGCACATTTTCCGCACCGACCCCCGTCTTGGTCGCGTTTCATGCCACGCAGTACTCCCGTACGAGCCGAAGACATTATAGAAGATGTTCCAGCCCAGATGGCAAGCTCCATTTTTCCCAGTGCCGCCGAGTCGAGTTTGTCCGTTATGATTTCGGATCCGTGTTAGAGACTTTGCAGACAAAAGGTCGGGGTGTTGGTTGTCGTTTGTAAGCGCCCCATCAGCCGATAAGTTAACTGTGTTGGTTCTGTTTGACTACAGAGTTTATGTAATTTGGAAGCAACGAAAAGAATTATTTCTGAAAGTTATATTTTACATTTTATCTTTATTTGAAAAAAATTTATGTGCGTAATAAGAGTCTGTGTTCGCTCGCTCCGGATGTGGGGTCGGGTGCCCATCACACCCTAGTAAGGTCGGGGTGTGACAGCTTACCTGCGTGCTTTATAACTTTCAATATCGTCAGTCACTTTCTTCTGTCGATGTCGCCCTTCTGCTGAAATCAAAGGTTAGTATAAGGAATTTCATTTTTTATGACTTGTCTCTATCACACGATCTTAGATATGAAAGAAGGGTAACATCCTAAATGCCCTGTAGCCTCCTGTTTATAGATGTGGTGCACAACACACCGATAAACAAGACTCTACTAGACACGGTCTCCGTAGACACTCCGAGGATGAATCGTTCGATACCACTTTTGTCACGACCCAACCCCGTAGGCCGTGACTAGTGCCCGAACCGAACACTCAGTATACGCTCGTTAACTATAATCACCCACAACTAGCATAATAAAGAACTTATATATAAAAGTGGCAAGACGTCGTCTCAAAACTCGTCGCATATACAGACATAACATAGCAACCGTCTCCCGAGG
>NW_026726998.1:0-57459 GCF_029784015.1 Lycium ferocissimum
TTGAAAGCAAATTCAATTATCTACAACCCTATTTCTTGGTTTTTTTCCAAATTCCAAACTTATAATATCTTTTTTTTCCCCCGGGTCGGGCCCCCAAAACGTTTTCTTAAAAATATTCTTTTGGAGGGCTTCCCTTTGATTTGGCCCAAGGTCCTTCAGGTTTTTTTTAGCCATAGGACATAGGATTTTCGATTTTCCCAAAAAAATCTCAATGCGGGGGCCCCATCGCAAATAATCCGACGTTTAAAAATAGGGGATATAAAAAAAAAATACTAAAATTCCCTTGGGCCCTACAATTTTGTCGAGCCCTTTTAACTATTTGATTTTTTAGTTTAAAATATATATATATTTTTTTGTTGTGGCTGAGTTTCCAGGTTGAGAAGGGTAAGGAGCTTCCGATTTCATTCTCGACAAGGCTGCGCAAAGAAAAGGTAAACCGCTTTCCTTCTTTTTGTTTTTAGTAATTTTTGATGTTTTTTTTATATGTGTTTATCTATGTTAGTTTAATTGTTAGCTTAGTTTAGTTTTAGTTTAATTAATTAGTTTAGGTTCGCATCAGTTGTTCAGGTGGTTTAGTTTGGTAGATTTGTGGTTAATTCAGTTAAATATCATGCCTATAGACTTTGTTAGTTCTAATAATGTTAATTTATGTTAGTTCATTAACATGTGTAGTTCAATTTGAATACTGCTTACTTATATACTTGTTAGGATAATCTAATCACTAGTGGGTGCTATATGGTTTGAGTTGCTTTATTTCAGATTAGTTTTGTTAATTAGCTAATGGATAGCATGTCCCACTTTGTTTAGTCCATTTTGCCTAATCTAGCATGCTGTTTAACTGCGTATGAGCTATATTAATCATCAGCTTGTTGGTAGCTTAGCTTAATCCCTGTTTAGCTTATAACTAGTCCAATCATTAGCATATTGTGTAGTTTTGATGTGGTTTAACTTATGGCTAATGGTGTGCCTGGTTAGAGTGAGTGCGAGCATGTTGGGTTAAGTTCCTATCACTGCCCTAACAATGTGTTTGTCCATATTGATTCTAGGCTATCATCAGGTATCTAAATGTAATTCTATGCCTTATTAAGATTAGCCATTGACTGTTAAGTTATTTGGCATGAGTATGTTTGTGCCACTTAGTCAAGTATGAATCAGATTGGTCTGGCGTAGTTTAATTGGTCTATGATGAGCACCGCAAACTTATTTGACTTAGCCACTTAGCATGTGAATCAAATCCGACCCATGGTTTAAAAATGGTATGTTAGTCTGAGTTCCTAACATGTATTAGCATATTAAAAACCAACTTGAGAGGGTATGAATATGAAATCTAGGTTTGGAAAACTATCTCTAAGCATGATAACACTAACTTGACATGAAAGGGTTAAGCTAGACCATAGAGAGAGATTGTGCCTCATCTGTTCTAATTGAACTGCAAATAACTTATTTCAACATGTCTAGTGTTGTCCAAATGTGTTTAATTGGTTCAAAGAGCTACTTTGATTTGAAGTATTTACAAATGTAGATGTCTTTTTTTTTTTTTTTTTTGTATGGGCTAATTGACCCATCTTGATTCAGCACAGGATGGTTAAGTGTGTTAGTATGCATCTTCTGTTTTTATCCAAATGGTGCTTAATTATGAATACTCTCATGCATATTTTGTATATAGATGAACTTAAGTTATCTAGAGCTTGGCTTTTATGCTTTATCTTGCCTGGTGAAAGTTGTTATTTGAGTTAAGTATAAGAGGTTAAATGTTTACTTTGTCATGATAAATTGAATTGGGTATGGTTCACTTAAGTAGTAAATACGGAACTATCCAAGATCACCCAAGTAAAGGAACTTACGAGGTTGTCGCTCGACTTGTAAGAAAGTGAGGAGTGATTTACCCAGGGCTAGGGAGAGTTTAGGAAAGGCTTTGAGCTCCCACTCAGCCTAGTACTTCCTATCCCAGGATGCTGGGGTTCCTTTTGTGGAATTACAATTTCATGGGACCCTCTACAATTTCATGGGACCCTCTAAGGTCCTTGTAAGAATAAGAGAAGAGAATTACGTGAACAACGCATACGAATGGAGTTTGAGGTCTCTGTTGTAGGATAAGTATATCCGTGCCTATTACGCTATTTTTCCGGCCGTGTTAGTCTTGCATCCTGTTCTGAGTTACTTCGTGTTGTGGTTTATGGGATTAAAGTATAATTTATTCTTGTATGATAGTCTCGGCCATGAACTTGCTCTGTTCGTTTATCTTCTTACCTGAAAACTTCTCGCAACCTCGAGTTCTACCGTGTCTCGCATAAATGCAAAAGTGGATAAAAATGTGTGGACCGAATCAACTAGGATTCGAGAAGATAGTTTAGAGTGGTGTATGAATTGGAAATAAGGTAGCCTTTTGTTTAACATGACTAAATGAAGTTTCGTCGATTTTAAGGAATTGTGGCACTACCCCAGATGTGATACGATAATCTTGTTTTTAAAGGAGACTCGTATTGAAAGAGGTAGGGAACCGGACCAAGTATTGTATATCAAGTTAATGTCATGAGTAGGTCACCATTAACATAAAATATTGGCTTTTTTCAACCCACTAAGAATTCCCATGCCTCGAAACTATAAGAGAACTTTCATTTGAGCAGTCAACATACGCTATTCCCATTCCCTTTTTCCTAAATCGGGAATCGAAAATCTCCAATCGACGTGGTGTCAAGTCCCTTTAATAAGTATTATGATAGTCTATAAAGAATGAATATGTTGAGTATATATTGGTTTATATCCTCTGTATATGTGTATACATGTGTGTTTGAGACTGATTTAAAATGAATCTTTATGCCTCGCTTGCTGCAACGCCTCTCTTTCTTTCTTCTCATGATCTTGTTGTGGTTGGATGTTCACTCCGGGTATACAAGGTATATACTCCATATATATACCCCGACGTATATCGGGATTGTATATCACGTATACCTATGGTATACTATGCTCTGTGTATAAGATGGAACTGCTATCAATTAAATTGGGCTTATCTCCTCAATGCTATACTCATTTAAATCAATGGGCCTTGTCTTGCCTGTTCTTATATGTTGTCTTGTTTGGGCTCTCTTGTTTTTTCTGTTGTGTATTTAAGATGTTGGGTCTGTTTTCTTTCGCCAAGTTTGTTTTGGGCCCTTCATTTTATCTTTATTTTGTTGATGAGTATACGAATTGTGCTTGATATATATGTTCATACATGCGCGTGATTATACTTAGATTTTATTTGAGAGTTAATTCTTGTTTAATTTGCTAAGTGTGTATACCCTTTAACCTCTATTTTCCGTCGTCGCCGCCCCCCCCACGCCCTCCCCCCTTTGTTCTTTTGCGGAATGCCGCAACGCGGCATTTTGGACGACTAGCACAGCCCAAATTGTTGGGCCAGAGGCCCAACATCCTTTTCATTCCATCGAGTCCGGGTAGAATCTTTGAAGGCCTAACCATGTGTGAAAATGGTTAACTGGTGGGCTCGGTATGCCCACTAACCTTCCTTTCTCCTTATTTTTTGTATATGTATTTGTGGAAAAATACGTGTAAGAATCGTTATGAAATTTAAACCCGATTGATTAGGCTTAGACGAATTAGGCAAAACGATACGTATATCATTTAGAAACGGATAGAACCCGATGTTTATTCAAACTCGAACCCTACGAAAGGTAATATCATTTCAAGCAAATTGAAAAGAAATACTCTCGTAATCTCCTTCTTTGCAAAACTAGAAATTAAACGATGGAGTATATTTTTTAGGAAAGTTGATTTTTCCTAACTTGAAATTTTCGAGCAATACTGGAAGTGATAACAGTGGATTTTTAGAAAGAAAGTGCAACTTCTTTCAAACTTAAGAAGCTTTCAAAAGAAGATGAACAAAACTTGATTTGTGAAAAATGAATGAAATGGGCTTTAAATGATTTTCCAACTACTTAAAGGCTTTTTTCAAAACCTTTTGGGCCAAGCCCACTTTAGGTTGAAATAAAACAAAAGGAATTCTATTTGGATCCAAGTTAGAGGAAGGGGTTCTAGGTGGAACATAGTTGACCTTCAATAAAAATGGGCAGAACTCATGATTTGAAGTTAAAGAGACATTTTCAAACATTGTATGATTCTCATGGCACTTTTTACAAATGAGATATACGTTGGACAATTTTCAATGAGAACTTATAAAAGGACATAACATTTGGACCAAATTCATGAACCTACCGAGAGAAATCTTGAGCGTGTTTTGGTCCGTAAAATGAGATGACCCTTCTAACCTTGTATGCATTTTAAATGGAATTCAACTTCCTTCTTCAAAACAAAAGGGATTTGGCCAAAAACATTCCAAAATGATATGCCATGACAAGATATACAATATTCTAAACTAATATAAACAAATAATTACAAAATCACACATTGAAGCTCGAAGGTCAACTGCATTCTACGTATTCTTAATATCGGGGTGTCTTAACACCTTCTCTCGGCGAATATTAACCCTTACACTCATGGTTTTAAAGGATTTTATGTCCAGTGCGGAATAAACCCCTTTGTGACACTCAATTTTTGCTCTAAAAAATTCAAATTAACTACCAAGCCTTTTCAACTGCAAAATGAAAGTAAAATATTTATTCAAAAATCAAAAAATACTTAAACTAGTTTTGGTGATATTTCTCCATTTTCATTGGCAAAATACCCTAATATATATTATGTATATTTTAAGTATTAATTATGTCTATTTTATCAATTTAAAAATCCATTTATATGAAGAAAAGTATTTTAATTAAGTACCATTATCAAATTAAAGTAATTTACGTGTTAAGACAAGAAGCTTAATTAATTCATCTCAAATTGGATATTTAAACAAATGTTGTCTACAATTGAACAAAATTTGCTATGTTTTAATACAATCGTGGCCACTTCTTAATCCCCCCCCCCCCCCCCAAAAAAAAGAATCAGATCAGTCCAGCCTAAAATTCCGGTTAACCTGGCCCACTTATGCTTAAGTCCCAACTCCCTTTTCTTTTCTTTTCTTTTCTTTTTTCATTCTTCAGAAAAGAAAACACACAGCACCAAACGATCCCTTAAGCTCCCTCACGCTCTCAAAGAGCTCATATCTGGCCAAATTTGGCAAAGGTTCAACGCGTTTCTTTTCTCTCAGTCCTTGCCTCACCATTTTGGGCAAGGTCATTAATGAAGCTTTGTTATCTTCTCACATTGACAACCAACTCAAACGGTAATAATAACTCCTTTTCATTTTTGTTTTTTGATTTTTTCTTTACTTCTGAAGGAAGATTTGGATTTCAAGTAATTATCAACGAATTTCAACTTTAATTCCTATAAAGAGAGAACCATTTCTTCATTCTTAAAAATGGGTTTTTGACACCTACAATTGGTTTTTCACAACCACAATGGGTTTTTACACCCTCAAGAGTTTGAACGCTCAGAAACTCGGCTCATCCTTGAGTTTCGACGAAGTTCTCGCTCACAGTTAAATTTTTGGGTCTCGTTTCCGTTCGTCGGAAGCTAGTTTGGGTGAAAGGTTGTTTGTCGGCTCTCGTCGCCCCCGTCGTTGCTCGACAAAAAGGTAACTCCCCTTTTTTTTTATTTATTTCTACATCTTTATAGTTTTCTTTAGTCCTGTTGATTTGTATTCCGTTGGGTTTGATTTAGTTCTTGTTAGGTATTCAGTTTGTCTCTAGTTTTGGTACGTGAAGTATAAAGTAATGTTCCCTTTTACTTACTCATTTTTTTTCTTTTAGAGAAATATGGCTTCTGTGTGTAGTTGTTTCTTTCTTTAATTCTCCACCAAGATAAGGCATAAGTTACTGATCCTTGCTTTTCTTTAGAATAAGGAATGTCTTATTGGCTCATTCTAT
Organism: Lycium ferocissimum; assembly: GCF_029784015.1. Classification (NCBI taxonomy): domain Eukaryota; kingdom Viridiplantae; phylum Streptophyta; class Magnoliopsida; order Solanales; family Solanaceae; genus Lycium; species Lycium ferocissimum. The sequence continues at coordinate 5,865 of NW_026726998.1, forward strand.
TCATGTTTAGTTTGATTCCTTGTCTTCTATAATGTATTTGTTGCTTTTATGCTAAGTAGGTAATCAATGCGTTTGAGATGTTATCCTTGAGCTCAAAATCTGATAAATCAATATGTGCCGAGACTATATGTTAATATCCTTGGTGACAATTGTCAGCATAAGTAGGTAAAAGGACTAAAAAAATCCAGTTTTGCCTCTGTTATGATACACAAAAATGTGATTGGATGATGTTTGTTAGTTTGTTCAGTGGTTATGCAATTCCATTTTGGTTTTCACTGATTTGAATTATTTTTTAAGTGGAGCTAGTTTAGCTATATGATCTATTCTAGTTGGGATTTTTAGGGAGTAGCTTACAGGAATGTGATCTTATGGGTTGTTTTATTATTGTTGTGGTAGTCTCTTTCATGTGCAACTAGATTCAAGTTCCCATATAAGTTAAGCTTTGTTTGAAATCAGTGTCAATATCATTAGCTTGGTATTACCATCTGAAGTTTGATATTTGTTGATCTGGAGCTATTTTCTTGTTTAAAATTTGTTGTGGGCCTTTGAAGAGAAACTGATAATAATTTCTCTAAACTTTAATTCAGTTATACTCTTTTTCTAAAGGTCAAACCTGTTAGATCAACCTTAATTTTTTTTATTTTTTTTTTATTTTTAAGATTCAGTAGTGAATTCATTTAATAAGAGGTTAATCTTTATTTCGTTTGGTTATTGTTTTTGTTGGAAATTATTGATTGGATACTCATTCTTCACCCTTTTTTTCTTTGCATGACTCGGGGAGTTGCAAATCCTAACTGCTCTCAAGGTATATTTATGAGTTGCTACTAGTTTGACATTTTGCTGTTGCTGCTACTTGCTGCTGTGCTGCACTTTAACGCAAACAGTTCCTGCATTTTGAGGTAAGTAATGACTGTTACACCTTCGAAAGATAAATGAGCTACTGCATTTTGGGTAAGTAGTTGCTGCCTTTGCTTGGACAAATGGATGCTGCTATGATAAAAACAGCAACTACATTGTGAAGTTCAGGAAATGTTACTGAGTGTTACTTTTTAGTTGCTACATTGGTTGAGAAATGGTTGCTGCACTTCTTGATAAACTGTTGTTGTATTGGAGACGTTGCCTCATTCTCAAGTTGTTGCCACACTTAAGATACTACACTTGTTCACAAAATAGTTGCTGCATTATGCCACTAATATTGTTGATGCCTCACTTGTGGATGAATCAATGTTATGGTAAAATTTACTGAGTCTGTCAAAAACAACAGACTACTGCTGCACTTTGCTATAAATAATTGGCTTGTTTTAAGGCAACTGCTGCTACAAATAGCTACTGCCTTGAGGAGATGGTTGCTGGATTTTTTTAGCTGAGTTACGACTGCATTTCCATAATTATTGTTGGCTGAAACCATTGCTGTATGCTGATAAGAACTGCTGCTATTTTTAAACATATGTTACTGCCTTCATTTTGAAGTTGGCTGCTATATTTTGATGCTTCATTTTTGGGAAATGTTTATTATCCCAACAGAGGCTATTTTAGAAAGAAACAGATGCTGCCTCTATTTGGTATTTACTGATTCAAACACGATACTACACTTAAGCTGATGAGAACATTTAAGTTGAGGCCATGCCTTGTCCAGAAAGGTTATCCCTCTGTTTAGGTGACGATGCCCTCATAATAATATCAAGAGGTAGGAACCAACATACGTTTGGCGAGGAAACTAGAATCGCCACTAGTTTGCAGCCAACACATGTTTCGGGTTTCTTTGCCACATTCGGAAACATGAGTCTGAGCCTCCGTAATCAAAGCTCTCAAAGTTTGATATGAGTCCAAGAGATATTATTTTTATGTTCATAAACGTCACCCTATGGGGTGGCGTACCATTTTGACTAACCACTTTTCTTTTCATTGTGTGAGGTACAAATAAAACAAGTATGGAGAGCAAAGCTCAAAGACGAAGTAAATGGATCAGATGCTTAGAGCTTCGGACGAAGAACTAGAAGAGCATCGATTGCTAAGGATTTGGGTCCAAGACCGAAAAAGCTAAATCGTCATCCCCTTTCCTTTATTTTTGTATAACCAAGCTAATTTAATATGTTTACATTCATTTTGTGTGAACATGTATACTTGCAAATACTTGTGTATTATTGAAACCCCTTAGAACATAGTTGGAACCTTGCATAAGAAAAATGATTCAAATTGTTTTCAAAAACCGTTTTGGGCCTTGGCCTGCACAAAGATAATAAACAAAAGAAATCCCACTTAAACTTAATGTAACGACCCGTTTGGTCGTTATAGTCTTTTTGGCGCTTTTGACCTTTTTTCGAGCTCGTTTAGCTTATATTTGACCCGAGGGGACCGTTGACATGCTTCTCGAGGTGTTTGGATTTGATTTGGGTAACTTTTTTGGGAAAATTGGGCTTTAAGTGAAAAAGAGTTGACTAAAAGTTGACTTTTGGGTAAACAGACCTTTTTAAAAAATATGTCGATTTCGAGAGGTCCGAATGATCTTTTAGAACCTGTTTTTATATTTGGTTTGGTTCCCAATACACTCAGGTGACTTTCACGAGTTGGGTTGGGAAGTTGATGTTGAGTTATCGGGGGTTGACTCGATCAACGAGACCTCCGTTGGGAATTCCAAGGCCAAAAGTGCGTTCGTAGCGTGTTTTTATGTATGTCTGGATATTTGGTATATGAGCAGATGGCCTCGTGAGATAGTTAAAAATTCGGGTTGAGTTGTGAAAATCTTGGGAATTCTGGTACCGCTATAGTGGTCACCCTGCCGCTGAAACGGCCAATGTGATTTTGGGCATGACCGCTGTAGTGGTCATGGGACCGCCAAAGCAGTGACGTTGAAGTGGTCTGATAGTCGCGGAAGCGGGTGTCGGGAAGTTAATTTCATTAAATGAAGTGTCAAAAGCCCTAAGTCCCTCATTTATTACTATTCCGAAATCTGAGTTATTGGGAGCATTTCAAGGTGATTCTTGGGGGGAAATCTTGGTGGTAAGTCCTTCTATCTTCTTTCCTATTCCATGATTTCATTATCATCTTAGGATTCCTTTATCATGCTAGTTCACTAGAGTTCAAGAATTAATAGAAGGTTCAATGAGTTCTTCTTCTAGGCTTTGTAATCTTGATTTATTGGTTAAGCATGGAATTGATGATTAGAATCTTGTATTTCATAATTTCTTCCTAATTAGTGGCTAATTTATGGGATTGGAAGTTAGGGTTTATACCCAAATTTGGGGGTTTTGCCTAGAATCCGAATTTAAGTAAATTGTTGGTTATTCTAGCTTGATATTGATGGGAATTGATCACCTAGAGCTTTAATTTCATGTTGGAACCTTTAGATTGCTAATTTCACCCTTTTAGTTCATAAAACTTATTCCATAGGTTGTGGATTTGAGTCTTGAATAGAAGTAAGGTTTGATCAATGTTCTTCTTGATTCTAATTTCTTGATTTGAATATGCTTAGAATTTCTTTATCTTGAGGCTCAAAGGAAAGGGAAGACTAAGGTGTGATTGTGGAAACCTTGCTGTTCGTTCTTCCAGGTAGATTACGGTTTGCCCTATGGTGAGACTTTGTTTAGCGAAGCATATATTTAGACGATATTGTCAGAGAAAGCCTCTAAACCTTCGAGTATGAAGTTGGGTTGGATTTCTCTTAGGTTGGACCCTATTGTGTGATTTTGGGATTAGCCACCCCGTTTTATTGTGACTTATCTTGTTCTATTGTTGTTGGGTCGATGCCATGTGGAGATAGTAAATATTGGTGACTATTGATATATCTTAATTTTGATATTGTAACATCTTACTTATTGTCGTTTGAGACGAGGATAGTGATTCTATTATGGCTTATTGTGTAGCCTTTTATTGATACTGTTGGTGTGACTGTGTGTGGTACTTTTTATATTGATTTGATTATTGACATTGAACTCATACATTGCACGCATTCTCATCCTTCATGATATATTGTTGATACATTAATGATGTTTAAGGAAACACTGTTATGAGCTAGGCTCAGTTGAATGAGAGTGACGTGAGGACCGATGTCCGATGTTTATCTCGGAATAGAGGATGAGTGCTGGTGGAGATTACCGAGGTTGTTGCCGAAATCGTGAGGGTACATGGGCTTTGTGGGTCCCTCGGGTTGTCTTTGCCGAGATGTGATATTCCATCTTCGGAGTACATGTGTACAGCGCATATGCATTGCATTCACACTTCATACATCATTCCATTACATTGTACTATGGCTTCTATTGTGATATTCTTATGATGTACTTGTGATATACAGATTCAGATTACTTCATACATCATTCCATTGCATTGTACTATGGCTTCTATTGTGATATTCTTGTGATGTACTTGTGATATACGGATTCAGATTGAGTATATTGAGACTTGGCACATTTGGGTTTAGATGCTATAACATAGGTGATGACGTGTACTTGGTTACTAGCTCGTGATTGACTTATACCTTGTTGATTTACCTGTTTATCTTACTTTATTGCCTTGATATATGTTAGCTAATCTTAGTCGGCCTATGATACATCCCAGTACTCATTTTTTGTTTGACTTCTTACTTACTTGTGCATTCTTTATGAATGCGAATTAAGTGGTTCGACCTCTACTTCTCGTGGCTGATAGTTTGAGGGTTGCAGTTTAGATACTTAAAAGGTGAGCACGAGGAAAGTTCGCCGCCTTGAAGATTCTACCTTTATTTATGTCTTATTTGATATTCTGAGACATATTGAGACTTTTGATGTATTATTATTATTATTTCTAGACTTGTAGATTCTAGTTAGAGGCTCTTGTATGACTAGACTAGATTTGGGGGTTGTTTTGATGTACTCCTTACTTCCGTAATATTTCTATATCATTATCGTCAGACTTACGTATTTCTATTTCTTCCACTTAATTATTATCCTTTTTAATTATTTATGAATTGTTGGGTTAAGGGTTCGCCTACCGAGGTGGGGAAGATAGATGCCCTCATGACTTAGTGAAATTTGGTCATGACAAGTTGGTATCAGAGCGCTAGGTTACCCCATCTGTAATATAAGAGCGTTTCTATTAGAGTCTCGTCGATGGGTACGATGAGCTTCGTACTTATCTACAAGAGGCTATAGGACATTTAGGAAACTTCACTTTTTTTATTCTTTCATGCTAGTTTATTCTAATTGGTATCTGAAACAATCGAATTGGTATTTTACTCTTATCTCTTCTCTCACAAACGGCGAGGACTGTAGCTACAGTAGCTCGAGACCAGGTGCCAGAGCCTACAGCTACGGCTGGCACCAGAGGGCGAGCAATAGCCAGAGGGCGCGGTCGAGCTAGAGGCCGCAGGGCTGCCCCAGCCAGGGGCAGGGCTCCTGCGGTAGGTCATCGGCATGAGAGATCTCCGTCTCCAAAGCCTGAGGCTCAGCAGGTTCGAGACCAGGATGCCGAGGATGATGTGGCTCCAGCACGGGCACACCCCGAGGCCACTTCAGACCAGGTGATGAAGGATATTATGGCTTGTGTTCTACTCCATTTGGATGCCCCGCAGGCTGCCGCTAGTGTTACTTCTACTGACGAAGGATCGCAGACTAGAGTTGGGGCGCAGACCCCTGAGAAGAGACCGACTCTTGTAGCACACCCTGCTACGGCTATGTCTCTCCGGATGGATGCAGTGCCAGCCCCGGGAGATGAGCTTAGACCCGTGGCAGGCCCTGTCATGACCCTGACTGATTAGGATCTAATTGGGAGGTTTAGGAAGTTAGAGCCGCCTAGGTTCACGGGTACTTCTAGAGAGGATGCGTATGTGTTCATCTTGGACATGCATGAGTTGTTATATAGGATGTGGATTGTTGAGTCCCATGAAGTTGACTATGTGTCCTATCAGTTTCGCAGAGACGCGAAGACTTGGTGGAGGTATTTTATTGCTTACAGACCTGAGGGTTCTCCTTCACTAACTTGGACACATTTTCATCGGGCCTTCCTTGAGAATTATGTGCCCCGGGCTTTGAGATAGGCACATAGGGATGAGTTTCTACATCTACAGCAGAGGATTATGCGGCCCAGGCCTGTGTTGCTCGCTACTTGCATTTGGCTCGTTATTCGACTCTTTTGATTCCTGCGGGCACGACGAGTTCGGCACTTTGTTCTTTGGGCTTGTTAGTTCCCTTCAGATTCCTTGCCTTCAGCTTGAGGCCATGGGGGCTACCTTCTAGTCCATCGTTGAGCATGCTTCTTTAGTTGAGGCCGCTAAGGCCCGTGCATTTGAAGGGGTTAGTGAGAAAAGGCAGCGACAGTTTGGGAGCTATGGTGGTTCTAGATCGAGGGGCGTCGGTCAGTCTTGAGCCGTATCATCCATATTCCGGCCGCCCTGTATATTCAGCTTTGCAGGCTTCCTCCAGTGGGCCACCAAGACAGAGAGCATTTGAGAGCTCATTCTCTCAACCGGCAAACCGAGTTTTTCCAGCCGGATCTTCAGCTTCAGTCTATCAGCCTCTGCCTCTAAGGCCTGTTTGGCATATAGAGAGTTTAGTAATTTTGCTAGAGAGTGTCCCCGACCTAGGAAGGGTCATCAGTCTCAGAGGACTCTGACATCTTCAGGTAGCCGAGGAGGTGATTAACAGAGAGGCGGTACTCAGTCAGGCCGCAGCGGTTCTCAGGTTTCTGGGGGTGGATCTCATGCTGGTAGAGGTAGGTCCCAGAGCTTGAGAGGTGGATCTCAGTTTGGACGTGGTAGGGTCTAGTGTTACTCGTTCCCAGGTAGACTCGAGGCAGAAGCCTCATATGCCGTTATTTCAGGTACCATTTTTGTCCGATATTAAGCAAAATCTGTGTTGTTTGTTCCTGGATCCACTTATTCATATGTGTCTGCATATCATGCTGTTGATTGGGATTTGCCATGTGATAGCATAGCTGTACCTGTTCATTTGTCTACTCTAATTGGAGATTCTGTTGTGGTTGATCGAGTTTATCAGTCGTGTTTGGTTAGTTTTATGGGTTATGACACTTGGGTAGATTTGATGGTTCTTGATATGGTGGATTTTGACATTATCTTAGTTATGATCTGGCTTTCTCCTTATTATGCGATCTTGGACTGTCATGCCAAGACAATCATTTTAGCTATGCCGGGCATTCCTAGACTTGAGTGGAGGGGTACCCCTAGCTCTGCTCCGAAGAAGATTATTTTCTTCCTTCAGGAGAAGAAATTAGTCAACAAGGGGTGTTTAACTTATCTGGCTCATGTGTGTGACACTACTATTACATCTCCACCCTTTGAGTCCATTCCCATTGTGAGCGAGTTCGCGGAGGTATTCCCATCTGATCTGCCGGGTATGCCACTCGATTGCGATATTGACTTCTGTATTGAATTGGACTAGGGCACTCGCCCCATTTCTGTTTTGCCATACTGGATGGCACTTGCCGAGTTGAGAGAGCTTAAGGAACAATTACAGGATTTATTGAGCAAAGGGTTCATTAGATCGAGTGTCTCCTCTTGGGGTGCTCCTGTGTTGTTTGTGAAGAAGAAGAAAGATGGATCTATGAGAATATGCATTGATTATCGCCAGCTGAACAAGGTTACTATTCGGGACAAGTGTCCAATGCCTCGTATTGATGATTTATTTGACTAGCTTCAGGGTGCTTCAGTGCTCTCGAAGATTGACTTGCGTTCAAGCTACCACCAGCTGAGGATTAGGGCTGAGGATATTCTGAAGACAACCTTTCGGATGAGATATGGGCATTATGAGTTTCTGGTGATGTCATTTGGGCTTACCAATGCCCCGGCTGCATTCATGACTTTGATGAATGTCATCTTTAGGATCATTCCTTGATTCTTTTGTGATTGTGTTTATTGATTATATCTTGGCGTATTCCAAGAGTAGGGAGGAGCATGAGAGCCATCTTCGCACTGTACTTGGGTTATGGAAGAAGAATAACTTGTTTGCTAAGTTTTTGAAGTGCGAGTTTTGGTTGGAGTCTGTGGCATTCTTGGGCCATATTGTGTCTAAGGATGGGATCATGTTGATCCTCAGAAGATTGAGGCTGTGAAGGATTGGGCGAGGTCCACTACTGTGACCGAGATCCATAGTTTTGTGGGTTTGGCTAGCTACTACCATCAATTTGTGAAGGGTCTTACTTCTATTGCTTCGTCTTTGACCAGATTGACTCAGAACGATGTTCCCTTCCAGTGGTCCGATGATTGTGAGAAAAGCTTTCAAAAGCTCAAGACTCTTTTGACTTTAGCCCGATTCTAGCATTACCCGTGGAGGGTAAGGGTTTCTCAGTCTATTGTGATGCATCCCGTGTGGGTTTGGGTCTTTGTGTTGATGCAGGAGGGTAGAGTCATAGCCTTTGCTTCCCGTTAGTTGAAGATCTATGAGAAGAATCACCCCATGATTTGGAGTTGTTGGTCGTAGTCTTTGCTTTGAAGATTTGGAGGCATTACTTATATGGTGTCCATTGTGAGGTTTTCACCGATCACCATAGCCTTCAGCATGTGTTTACCCAGAGAGATCTTAATTCTAGGCAGCGCAGATGGATAGAGCTCCTGAAGGACTATAACATCTCTATTCTTTATCATACAGGGAAAGCCAATGTGGTTGCTGATACCTTGAGTCACAAGGCCACGAGTATGGGGAGCTTAGCCTGTTTGGTTGTTTCCGAGCGTCCGTTGGCCATGGAGGTTCAGACTCTGGTTAACAATTTGTTCGTCTTGATATTTTAACCCCTGCAGAGTTTTGGCTTGTGTAGAGGCGAGATTATCCTTGTTAGATCAGATCAGGACTCATTTGTTTGAGGATGCTCAGTTGAGCAACATTTGAGATAGGGTTTTGAGGGGTGACGCTAAGGAGGCCATGATTGATTTTGAGGGTACTTTGAGGATTAAGGGGCGCATGGGCATTCCTTGTGTTGATGACTTGATTCATTTGATTTTTACTGAGGCCCATAGCTCTCAATATTCAATTCATCCGGGGGCGACTAAGATATATCGTGATTTGAGGCAGCACTATTGGTGGCATCGGATGAAGAGAGATATAGCCTATTTCGTGGCTAAGTGTGGTAATTGTTAGCAAGTTATGTATGAGCACCAACGACCTGTTGGTGTACTTCAGAGGATGCCCATTCCCGAGTGGAAGTGGAAGAGGATTGCCTTGGATTTCATTGTAGGTCTTCCAAAGACCCTAGGTAAGTTTGATTCGATTTGGGTGATAGTTGATCGATTGACTAAGTCTGCTCATTTCATTCCACTTCATATTTCCTATACCACAGACAAGCTAGCCAAGTTGTACGTTCATGATATTTGCATATAACAACAGCTATCACTCGAGCATCGATATGGCGCCTTTTGAGGCTTTGTATGGTAGAAGATGTGGATCTCCGGTTAGCTGGTTTGATGTATTTGAGGTTTGACCTTGGGGTACGGATCTATTAAGAGAGTCCCTTAAGACGGTGAGTGTCACGACCCAAACCAATGGGCCGTGACGAGTGCCCGATCACTACTGACCGAACACCCCTAAACTCATACTTGCCATATGCTGAATAACCTGGTGGCCCCTTTCTAACTTATGTCTGAGTAATAGCATCTGCTGCAAAACTTATGCGATAAACTCTACCTCGAAAACTCATAAATTATACACACGGATATACATGTAGCCATACGTACAAAGGATGACAACGCAGTCCGACATGGCCACTACATGTACTGTACATAAAATAAGAGACCACAAGCTATATGATGTTCCCACTATACACAACTGTCTATAGACCTCTATGGAATATAAACTATAGAAAAGACAAGACAAGGCCCTGTCATACCCACATGTCTACATAGCATATAGCATACCAAAAGGGCTACAACTCCGGACCAATGGAGCGCACTGATTGTGGCTGAGGGGAGATCCTGCGAACCGAATCGTCGGGCTACACCGATCCTTCGCGGACATGAACGCAACATCCACAAGAAAGGACGTCAGTACGAATAGTGTACCGAGTATGTAAGGCATGAATAACAACATAACAAGAAGTATGGAACATAACATGAGATAAAGAGATAACTTGTACATTAGATTGTCTCATAAGGCGGATATCATGCATTCTTAGCTTCCAAAAGAAAACATTTCTCATATACATATATCTTAATAGTGCTGCGGAACGTGCAGCCCGATCCATAAATATATTATGTTGCTGCGGAACGTGCAGCCCGATCCACACACACACACACACACACATATATATATATATATATATATTATATTGTTGCGGAACGTGCAGCCCGATCCATACTATATATATATATATGATATATACCGATCGGTGGCTATGCGTATATAATGCCTCGCCCTTTTCCCATATACACACACACACACACACACACACACACACACACATATATATATATAAGCAGCATGCACGAGAGCCCAAATAAATATTACCACTTATAAGAGTGACGTAAGGTCGTAACCTTCAATTTATATTATGGAATAATCATCATCGCTAGACCTCACCTTGAAGGAACAATTATTATAAGGTGAGATCAACAACAATGAATAAAATCAAGGAAATCATGAAATAAACTCAATAATCTCATCATAGCATTTAAAATCATAAACTTTGAAACTTCTAGAAATAGGATCATCATCATCATCATCATTATCACCATGAAAACATAATCATCTTTAGCGTCATAAGAAACTTTAAGAATCATGAATCTCTAGCTTGTGGGAAAAAGGACATCATGGAAAATATGTATGAGTTCACAAGAAAGGAGTCATCATTGTCATCACGGTCATCACAAAAAACATCTTGTCTTTAATATCATAAAAACCTTGAGAACCAGGAACTTCTAGCTTTTCGGGACAAGGATGTTATGGAAGACATGCATGGAATCATAACGTTGGAATCATGCCTTTATAAAGAAAGGGACTAGCCTTAACATACCTTTCGGTCTCCTTAGCGATTCAACGTTTATCCTTCCATTCGAGAGAATTCATGCTAGCGTTAGACTTATTGTCGTATACTTGTACTAGACTTTCAAATAAAACCACTTCATATCCTATCGAAAGTCGGACAGCATCTCCCCTATTTATATGCCTAGCCCGAACACAATCCAACAATCAACAACAACAACAAAAATACCAACATCAACAATAACATTATCATTACCAATATGCTCTCTAAAACATCCCACACGATGTTTTTCCAACCTTCTCAACTATCCAACTTGTTATACGACTATTTAATAACTTTATCTCCGTAAATAAACCTAATTCAATATCAATAAAGGAAGATTCATACCTTACTTCCGCTAGAACCACAATATCTTCACTCTTCACCTTGAATTTGAGCCAAGACTCATCGCTATATAATTTTATAATCGCAACTATACGCTGTCTGGACCAGAATCCGGGAATTATACTCGATTTGATTTAAAATTTGATATGTGAAAGTTGGAGGAAATTTCCAGAAGGTTTGGGATGATTTTTAGGGGTGGTTTTGAAGGAAATAAGGGGGTAAACCCCTTTTTATAAGGTTCCAGGGTCGGGTTGCACCGACCTAAAAATTGCTCAGCGCGTTCACGCCCACTAGTGGCGCGTTCGCGCTGAGTTGGCCCTTGGTCCTCTGCGCGTTCACGCAACTCCCTGGCGCGTTCGCGCAGACCATTTTTCTGGCTTGCCAGCCCAACTTGTAACATCCATATCTCCTTACTCCGATACCATTTTGATGTGCGGTTTGCTGCATCGAAAACTAGATTTTATGAACTTTACTTAAGGCTTTTGTTTTGCCTCAAAACTCATCATATTCTAAAAGATATTCTTCCTTCAAATTGGACCAACAAATATAGTTTCTGCAACTCACTTGCTCTCCAATCCTCTCACAACTTATTATATGAACTAAGCCTTCATAACCATAGGATAAACGCATGCAATCATATATACCCTTGAAGGCAACTCCGAAGTCCATACTTGAAACGACCATCAGTTTCTAATTTTAATGTACAGAACTATGGGGTGTAACATCCTTCCCCCCTTAAAATATTCATCCTCAAATGTTGTAGTTGCAAATCCAAGACGTTTTCATTGATTTCTTGAAGTGATTGCCCTTCTCCTAGACTCCGATCGCCTTATCTTTATAATATAAGTTGGTCAGCCTCTTATCGTTTTCTCTTAGCTCTTTATTGGACTCTTCCATAAATTCTATGGCCTTCTGTTTTTATGCATGCAATCAGGAATCAACTAATACTTGATTATCATTCTCCTTCCATTAAGGTGGTTCTAAACCGTAACTGCTATGTCTACCCATTGACTTGCGAGTACCTCTTCTTAATTTTTGATAAACAATTCTCTTGTTCAACTATGGCACCTTCCTTTGCTTGTTTCTTTAGTGCTAATTTAGGCCTTCCCTTTTCATACTCGTCGATCTCGCATGCGCACCACATCCTCTCTTTGTAGTCTATTGATCAGGCCTCTTGATTCCTCACAATCTCATCATAGTTACTTTCACAATAGTATTTTTATTGCCGACGAATCCCTACTCTCAATGGTTGTTTACCTCAACTATCCATTCCAATTCCTTTCCGAGCTTAACTATAACAATACCCTCACACAATCTCTTAAATACGTACATACACAATGTGCCCTTACCATCTTTATTAGTCCTCATAGCAGGGTTACACTTATGATAAGCTAATAATCATAGTTCAAACTAATTCATGACTCAAAACATCCTCGAACTCATATTGGAACTTTTCCTTTACTTTCTTCTCCTCAAATTTTGCAATGTAGATCTATAAGTATGAGACTAAGGTAAACTCTTACTTTACCACAATTGTTTTTCCAACATGAGTCTACTAATTCTTGATTCTCTTATACCCATGATCACTTAATTAGCCTTTACTCTTCGTTGACTTTCCCTTGTTGCCCTTACACCATTTTGTTGGGTAGTTCCTTACTACGATTGTTCATATAGTTCTATAATGCATGCTCTCGTATTCGGTATCGCTGGCGACCTGTAAGATGCTCTCTAATTCCTGGAAGTACTGCTATCTTGCTACCCATAAGAACACTACCTTCCTCCTCTTTGGAGATCACCGCACTGCCTATAATTATCCTTTTTGTTAAGATTCTCACTTCTTCTGGCACTAAGACTCCCTTTCGCTGTAACTCAATTGTCCTTTGTATTCATTCCATTTTTCATTTTTTTTCCTAGATGGCTTGCAAACCTTTCTTATCCTCTTTGTTACTCTTCAGAATAGATCACTGCGTATATAGATGCGGTTCAATTTCTTCGATACGAGCGGTTCCAACTACGGTCTAGAAACATCATATCTCACATTAATGAGAATCATTCTCTTTGACTCGTTAATACCCTTACTTTCCTGTCATACTTTATTTCCGGTATCTGCCCCATAATATACTTATTTCCGATCCATTTCTGCTTCCTCCTGATATATTCTCGATATATCAGTACATCTCAAACTTTGGCTTCTTCAAGCTAATACATTTCTTTCTTTGGAATTTTAGGAATGTCATAATTCATTTCAGGACTAAATCTGCTCTTCCCCCCCCTTTTAAGAATGTTTTTATACACCAGTAGCCTTTAGATAGTAGTCATATTTGATAATCACCTGGTCGACCTTAGCAATCCTTCAGCTCCTCCGTTCCTTATAATACCAGAGTTCCTTCATCGTATGGTTTGACTTATTTTCCTTTCTGCTAGTTGAATTCTTTGTATTCAATCGACGTACTCATGCATATCAGATCCACTTCAAATGCCTTCTTTATTGTCCCTTCACTTCTATCTTTCATGACTAGTAATTCCCTAGGCTAATGAATTAGTAGGGACAACAGAATTCATTAGGCACTTTATGGAGTATCCGATTATACCTCGCTCCTTCAACCCTAGTCTTTTTTCCACGACCATCTTCTTAACACCCTTGAAATTCTTCTTGCTCTGGGTTCCCAATTCCAATTTTCGTCTATATTATACCATTAAAGTTAACATTCCACATCATCCATTCCCATGACCCATCCTTTCATTTTCTTAGCTCATTTGTCCCGTAATTCTCCTTAACTACTTATTTACATCACAGCTATGCACCACAGTTCTTCCAGTGTTCTGCCGCTTGTCGTTCTTATCATTAAATCCTTACAAAGTACACTCTTTCCCTTCTTCTTTTGGTCAAGCCTTCATCCTCCTTTTTGCCACTACGGGTAGCTCATATTTATAAATATTTCCCGTGTATCATTATTTCCTTTATGATCGAATCTCTATACCCTTTACAGAGGTTTTTATCCCATGTCACTGATATTTTGCCTCTTGGTCAGCTTTGTTAACTTATTATCCTGTCTCTTGTCCTTGGTGATTGCTCGACTTCCTTCAACCAACCCATTACTGTACCTTTCTTACTTTCGTCCCCAGGGGTTTTGAGTTCTCTTTCTCCTAAATGCTATTCTCCACTTGTCATTTTATAGCATTGGCCCTGGAGTTTATAGAATATCCTTTCCGAAGTGCAAATCCATTTTATCTCTAAGTCATCTTTTTGGAAGTGCTTTTCCGTTTCGAGGTACTTGTGGCGTGTTATATGACCATGCATTCACCTCTTCGGATGCCCCTCAAGATTAAAAAAAAAACCCTTAGCATCTTCGCAGAACCTGCTTATTCTTTCTCCATTCACATCCCTATTCATTGTTATTGCCCTTCAATCCAACCTTTGTCACCTTTGTCTAATAACTCGAGGTGCCCCTGCTGATAAGGATCGCATCCGTCCTGCTGTGCGGTCTTTTTTTTTTTACCTAAAACAAGTTGAAGTTCTAACGGATCCCAATAAAAATTCGATAATGCATCTCCCTCCGAATTGCAAAGGTCCCTTACTCTCCCGACCGAGCAAATGCTGGCTTAGCCTTTGGAACCCCCAATAATAACCATCAATCAGCTCACACGACTGTCTTCCATTCCTAATTTTAAGTTTCCTAGTGGTGGCCAAAAACATCTTAGTCGCAGTTATATATAAGTACTTTGGTTATCGGTTCCTTTAAAACTCCCATTTGTCAACTATTAATGTACACACATGAAAAAAATATTTCAATAAAAGACTCATATACCTGTAGTCGGCCCGTTCGTTCGATCCGAGGGTCAGAAAGGAAGTATCCTCCTCATTCTCCTCCCGCCATCTACTGGTCTGGCCCTCCTCATCTCCCCCATCCGAATCCGAGGGGTACGAATATCCTGGCAACTCTTGATTTCTTGAAGGCTAAGATAAAGGGCTAGAATAATCGGTAACACTCATAGGTGTAGCTGCCCTAACATAGTGCTCCACCATAGGAGAAGCGAAGGAGGGTTAACTGCGGTGCTCGACCCCGGAGCCTCCTCCACCGGTGTCATACGAACCCTCAAACGGGTCTGTCTCATAACTATCTTCCGACGGATCCTCCTCTATGGAAGTCATGAACTATGGAGGGATCATCTCGATGTCCTCGGAAGGGTCCCTCTTAATAGAATAACTAGGACTCCTCCTACTCGGTCCTGGGACCTGGGTCCCGATCCACCTCGGGGGCGCTTCCACGGCACCCCATTATCCGAAGCCAATCTCTTCATCTCTTATCGGTACGCTACCTACCCATGAAAAGAGGGCCGAAACGATCTTTACTAGACTCTGGCTCTATTGCACGATCTAAGATAGAAGGAAAGGTCAATGATTCTTAAATGCCCCGCAGCCTCCTGTTTATAAGTGTGGCCGACTTCACACCCATAAATAGGACTCTACCGGACACGGTCTGTAGACAACCCTAGGACGAACTGCTCTGATACCACTTTTGTCACGACCCAAACTAATAGGCCGTGACGAGTGCCTGATCACTACTGACCGAACACCCCTAAACTCGTACTTGCCATATGTTGAATAACTTGGTGGCCTATTTCTAACTTATGTCTGAGTGATAGCATCTGCTACAAAACTTATGCGATAAAATCTACCTCAAAAACTCATAAATTATACACACGGATATATATGTAGGCATACGTGCAAAGGATGACAGCGCAGTCCGACATGGCCACTACATGTACTGTGCATAAAATAAGAGACCACAAGCTATATGACATTCCTACTATACACAACTATCTAAATACCTCTATGGAATATAAACTGTAGAAAACACAGGACAAGGCCCTGTCATACCCATGTGTCTACATAGCAAGATAGCATACGAAAAGGTCGTAGCTCAATCATTAGAGCGCACCGACCGCGCCGAGGGGAGATCCTACCGTTTGGATCGTGCAGCTGGCTACCGATCTGCCCGGGCATGAATGTAACATCCACAAGAAAAGTACGTCGGTAGGAACGATTAATTACCGAGTATGTAAGGCATGAATAACAACATAACAAGAATGATGGAACCCAACATGAGATAAAGAGATAACCTGTACATGTAATTGTCTCATAAGGCGGATATCATGCATGCTTAGCTTCCAAAAGAAAACATTTCTCATGTACATATATCATAATAGTCGCTTTTAACGTGCATCCCAATCCATATATATATATATATATATATATATATATATATACGCACACACACACATATACACACACACACACACACACACACACACATATATATATATATATATATATATATATATATATATATACGAGAGCCCAAATAAACGTTACCACTTTATCGGAGTGACGTAAGATCAGTAACCTCCGATTTGTATTATGGAACAATCATCATCGCTATACCTCACCTTGAAGGAACAATTATTATAAGGTGAGATCAACAACAATAAATAAAATCAACGAAATCATGAAATAAACTCAATAATCTCATCATAGCATTTAAAATCATAAACTTTGAAACTTCTAGAAATAGGATCATCATCATCATAATCATCTTTAGCGTCATAAGAAACTTTAAGAATCATGAATCTCTAGCTTGTGGGAAAAAGGACATCAGGGAAAATATGTATGAGTTCACAAGGAAGGAGTCATCATTGTCATCACAGTCATCACAAAAAACATCTTGTCTTTAATGTCATAAAAATCTTGAGAACCAGGAACTTCTAGCTTTTCGGGACAAGGACGTTATGGAAGACATGCATGGAATCATAACGTTGGAATCATGCCTTTAGAAAGAAAGGGACTAGCCTTAACATACCTTTTGGTCTCCTTAGCGATTAAACGTTTATCCTTCCGAGTTTTAAATCTACATTCGAGAGAATTCATGCTATCCTTAGACTTATTGTCATATACTTGTACTAAACTTTCAAATAAAACCACTTCATATCCTGTCGAAAGTCGGACAGCATCTCCCTTATTTATATGCCTAGCCCGAACACAATCCAACAACCAACAACAACAACAACAATACCAACATCAACAATAACATTATCATTACCAATATGCTCTCTAAAACATCCTACACGATGTTTTTCCAACCTTCTCAACTATCCAACTTGTTATACGACTATTTAATAACTTTATCTCCGTAAATAAACCTAATTCAATATCAATAGAGGAAGATTCATACCTTACTTCTGCTAGAACCGCAATATCTTCACTTTCCACCTTGAATTTGAGCCAAGACTCGTCGCTGTACGATTTTATAATCGTAACTATAAGCTGTCTGGACCAGAATCCCGGGATTATACTCGATTTGCGTTAAAATTTGATATGTGAAAGTTGGAGGAAATTTCCAGAAGGTTTGGGATGATTTTTAGGGGTGGTTTTGAAGGAAATAAGGGGGTAAACCCCTTTTTATAAGGTTCCAGGGTCGGGTTGCATCGACTTAAAAATGGGTCAGCGCGATCACGCCCACTAGTGGTGCGTTCGCGTTGAGTTGGCCCTTGGTCCTCTGCGCGTTCGTGCAACTCCCTGGCGTGTTCGCGCATACCATTTTCCTGGCCTGCCAACCCAACTTGTAACGTCCATATCTCCTTACTCCGATATTTTTTTTATGAGCGATTTATTGCCTCGAAAACTAGACTTTATGAACTTCACTTTAGGCTTTTGCTTTGCCTCAAAACTCATCATATTCTAAAAGATATTCTTCCTCCAAATTTGACCAATAAACATAGTTTTTACAACTCACCTGCTCTCTAATCCTCTCACAACTTACTATATGAACTAAGCCTTCATAACCATAGGATAAACACATGCAATCATATATACCCTTGAAGGCAACTCCAAAGTCCATACTTGAAATGACCAGCACTTTCGAATTTCAACGTACAAAACTATGGAGTGTAATAGTGAGGGTCATTCGGGCCAAGCTTTTGACAGCTCAGAGTCAACAGAAGATGTATGCGGACCGGAAGGTTCGAGATTTAGAGTTTACCATTGGTGATCAAGTTCTATTGAAGATTTCACCCATAAAGGGTGTTATGAGGTTTGAGAAAAGAGGCAAGTTAAGTCCGAGGTATATTGGGCCATTTGAGATTCTTGACCATGTGGGCTATGTTGCTTATGAGTTGGCCTTGCCGCTAGGCTTGGAAGGATTTCATCCAGTTTTTCATATGTCTATGCTGAAGAAGTACCATGCTGATGATACTTATATTGTTTGTTGGGACTCGATATTACTTGATGAGAATTTGACCTATGAGGAGGTGCCTATTGCGATTTTTGATAGGCAGGTTCGAAAATTGAGGTCTTAGAGATTGCTTCTGTGAAGGTGCAATGGAATCATCGTCCTATTGAGGAGGCCACTTGGGAGACTGAGTCCGATATGCGTAGCCGATATTCTCAGTTGTTCGCTGATTTAGGTACTTCTTTGTTCCTTTCCCTTCGTCGGTTGAGGACGAGCGATGGATTAATTGGTATCTAATGTAACTACCCGCTTGGTTGTTATAGTATTTTTAACACTTTTGACCTTTTTTGAAGCTTGTTTAGCTCACATTTGACCCGAGGGGACCGTTGGCAGGCTTCTCTAGGTGTTTGGATTTGATTTGCGCAACTCTTGTGGAAAATTGGGCTTTAAGCGATAAAGAGTTGACTCAAAATTGACTTTTGGGTAAATGAACTTTTTGGAAAATCATTTGTATATTTGGTTTGGATCCCAATGCACTCGGGTGCATTTCGGGACTTGGGTTAGGAAGCTGATATTGATATATCGGGGGTTGATTTGGTCAACGAGACCTCCGTTGGGAATTTCGAGGCCACGAGTGCATTCGTAGCGTGTTTTTATGTATGTCTGCATATTTGGTATATGAGCAGATGGCCTCGTGAGATAGTTAGAAATTCGAGTTGAGTTGTGAAAATCTTGGGAATTCTGGTGTTTGGTGCCCGGTTGGGCGGTACCGCTATAGGGGTCACCCTACCGCTGAAGCGGCCAATGTGATTTTGGGCATGACCACTATAGTGGTCATGGGACCGCCGAAGAGGTGATGTTGAAGTGGTCTGCTGGTCGTGGAAGTAGGTGTCAGGTAGTTAATTTCATTAAATGAAGTGTTAAAAGCCCTAAGTCCCTCATTTATTACTATTCTGAAATCTGAGTTATTGGGAGCATTTCAAGGTGATTCTTTGGGGGAAAATCTTGGTGGTAAGTCCTTCTATCTTCTTTCCTATTCCATGATTTCATTATCATCTTAGGATTCCTTTATCATGTTAGTTCACTAGAGTTCAAGAATTAATAGAGGGTTCAATGAGTTCTTCTTTTAGGCTTTGTAATCCTGATTTATTGGTCGGGTTAGCTTCTTTAAGCATGGAATTGATGATTAGAATCTTGTAGTTTATAATTTCTTCCTAATCAGTGGTTAATTTATGGGATTGGAAGTTAGGGTTTATATCCAAATTTGAGGGTTTTGCCTAGAATCCGAATTTAAGTAAATTGTCGGTTATTCTAGCTTGATATTGATGGGAATTGATCCCCTAGAGCTTTAATTTCATGTTGGAAGCTTTAGATTCCTAATTTCACCCTCCTAGTTCATAAAACTCATTCCATAGGTTGGGGATTTTGGTCTTGAATGGAAGTAAGGTTTGATCGATGTTCTTCTTGATTCTAATTTCTTGATTCAAATATGCTTAGACTTTCTTTATCTCAAGGGTCAAAGGAAAGGGAAGACTAAGGTGTGATTATGGAGACCTTGTTGTTCGTTCTTCCAGGTAGGTTACGGTTTACTCTATGGTGAGACTTCATTTAGTGAAGCATATATTTAGACAATATTGTCGGAGAGAGCATGTAAGCCTTCGGGTATGAAGTTGGGTTGGATATTCTCTTAGGTTCGGCCCTGTTGTGTGATTTGGGGGTTAGCCACCCCGTTGTGTTGTGACTTATCTTGTTCTATTGTTGTTGGCTCGATGCCACATAGTGATAGTAAATATTGGTGACTATTGATATATCTTAATTATGATATTGTAGCATCTTACGCGTTGTCGTTTGAGACGAGGATAGTGATTCTATTATGGCTTATTGTGTAGCCGTTTATTGATACATTTGGTGTGCCCATGTGTGGTACTTTTGATATTGATTTGATTATTAATATTGAACTCATACATTGCACGCATTCTCATTCTTCATGATATATTGTTGATACATTGACGATATTTAAGGAAACACTGTTATGAGTTGGGCTCAGTTAGATGAGAGTGACGTGAGGGCCGATCCGACGTTTATCCTGAAATCGAGGATGAGTGGTGGTCGCGATTGCCGAGGTTGTTCTTTGGAATTGTAAGGGTACATGGACTTCGCGGGTTCCCATAGGTTATGCTGCCGAGATGTGATGTTCCATCATCAGAGTACAGGTGTACGGTGCATATGCGTTGCATTCACACTTCATACATCATTCCATTGCATTGTACTATGGCTTCTATTGTGATATTCTTGTGATATACAGATTCGGATTGAGTATATTGAGACTTGGCACATTTGGGTTTAGATGCTATAACATAGGTGATGACGTGTACTTGGTTACTGGCTCGTGATTGACTTATACCTTATTGATTTACCTGTTTATCTTACTTTATTGCCTTGATATATGTTAGCTAATCTTAGTCAGCATATGATACCTACCAGCACTCGTTGTTTGTACTAACCTGCACTTGCTGTACTGACCTGCACTTCTTTGCATTCTTTTATGAATGCATAGTTCTAGGTGGGTTCGACCTCTACTCCTCGCGGTTGATAGTAGTTCGAGGGTTGTTGTTTAGAGTCTTACAGGGTGAGCACGAGGACATTTCCGCCTTGAAGATTCTTCCTTTATTTATGTCTTATTTGATATTTTGAGACATACTGACACTTTTGATGTATTATTATTATTTCGAGACTTATAGATTCTAGTTAGAGGCTCTTGTATGACTAGACTAGATTATGGGGTTGTATTGATGTACTCCTTACTTCCGTAATATTTCTATATCATTATCGTCAGACTTACGTATTTCTATTTCTTCCACTTAATTATTATCCTTTTTAAGTGTTTATGAATTGTTGGGTTAAGGGTTCGCCTACCGAGGTAGGGAAGGTAGGTGCTCTCATGGCTTAGTGAAATTAGGTCGTGACACCAAGTTGGGGAAGATGGCTTTGGTAGGGAATATAGTTGACCTTAAATGAGCTAAAATCGTTAAATAAGTGAAATCCTTTTCTGTATTTATACTTATAATAATATTCATACTATTTTCTAAAAAGGGGAGATATACTCCATTTCTTCCTATACATATATACATATGTATATTTATATAAACTTATAAGGATAGAATCATGACATTGGACCAAAATAGTGGAAACTCTACTTAAGAAAAATCTTAAGTGTGTTTTGGTCCGGAAATGAAGTGAATTTAATCCATTATAAACATTTTCTCAAAGAAAAATCAACTTTTCTTCCTTAAAAGATAATTTGTCAAAAAGTGGAGTTTTAAGATTAGCATGACAATTTTAGCAGTAAAGTAAACATTTTTAGCAAATAATCACATTAATCACACATTGAAGATTGTCGGTCAACCGTATTCTACGGATCCTTAATACTAGAGTGCTTAAAACCTTCCCTATGGGATCATCAGAACCCGTACCTCAAACTCTGGTCCAAAAAAGATTTTCTCTTGACAAACCCTTTTACCCGGTTTTCCTAATCCTTAATAAATTAGGTGGCAATTCTAAAAAATATAAAATCCAATTAGAGCACCAACAATCTCTTAGTAGCTTTTATGCACCCACGTAAAAGTGAACCGTAACAGATGACGACTCTGCTGGGGATTTCCTAGGTTCTAACCATAAGGGTTTCAATATAACGTGATTTTAATTGTATTTATTTGAATTTTAAACTGTCAAGCACATCATATCATAAACTCCGTCACTCCTGGCAAAAAGCATGGTTTCAAAGGGGACATACGGGATCGCGGTCTAGCCTTCACTAAAAAACCCAAAACACCCTTTATTTGTAACACGTTGAACGTTAAGTTGGTATGCGGTTACTCAATGGCCTACAACAGTTCACCCCTAGTAGTCCGCTCGGGTCCAATATCAATTCGAAAAACCCACTCTTGCATAAGCCTAAGAGTAGAGCTAAGCCAAATCCAAAGATGAATTAGACTGGGGGTTTTGGATATTTTAGACGTATCTAAACCCGTTAGGGATACTATTTGTGTCATGACGGTCTATGGCCCGGTCATCACCAATTATTGTTGACCACATCATTCGTAAAAATCACCTTACTACATCCCAATGGTTGCCAGAATCGCACCCCAAGCCCCCGAAACCTTACATCAAAGTCCAAATATTTCAAGGTTTCCAAAAAAAGGTCATCCGGTCATCGTCCATTTATTGCTGACCACATCCTCCTTATAAATCACTTTATTGCGTCCAACGGTCGTCAAACTTGCACCCTTACACTCTTAAAGTCCTACATGCCAAGTTTTCCAGAAAAAAAAAAACACTCAGTCATCGCCAATTATAGTTGACCACGTCGTTCCTAAAATTCATTTTTCCCACTCGATAAATTGCCAAAGTTGCACCCGTACTCGATTTATTTTAGTGAACAAAATTAGTTTAGAGTCAATCACAACCCGTAATTTTGTTATTCCAGAAAGGTTTTCCAAATACAGACCCATGCTCGAGTACGAACGCTCAAACCTTATCGTGTTCATTTTGTTAGTCTCAAAGTTAGTCAAATGACCAAAATCCTATCCATTCAGTTAGCCCCTTAGGTCATCTTTTAAAGTCTTCCATTTCGACCGGATTTAGGACTGTTCTGTTTCAAGCAAAACAAATGTTACATGCTTTATTATGACCAATGGACTAATGTTGTTAAAAAAAAAGGGAGGAAGAAGAGTTCGACAACTTTTCTATCCTTATTCAAACTTCAAAATGACCCAATCAAGCAAACAAAGCCTTACTTTTATGAAAATCCAAGCAAAAAGGAACGCACCTTACGTGACGTCCCTAAATTAGTCATTCAGCCCTCAACTCACACAACACTTATCCCAGGGTTTATATTCCTGTTACCATCCATCTGTCATGACAATGTAGTGGGATCAACATGAGCCAATCACTTTTCTACTAAAGAAATTTTTCTATGAGCACAGGGGCAAGAAAGATACAAGGCAACGAGCCCAAAATCGGCGTCAAGTTCACAAATCTTGATCAAAGGAGCTATTAAGGCCCACCACGGCCTCATTTTTATTAGCCAGATGGCTTTACCTCTAACTCCATCTTAAATTTTATTCCTTTCACCTCATTCTGTTTACTAACACTTGTTCTCGTAATATTAAAGGTGACGATATTGTGCAAGGTTGATATAAGGAATCAAGACCATGAGGCGCTAGCGGGATTTTTGCACCTTAATCAACATAAGCCAAACGGCTTTATTTCTAAACTCCTGCTTTATAGTATCTTTTGTTTTTATCATAACAACGTTCTGATTTTACTAACAATCGTATTCGAATCTTGTAGGAATCGCACGGCAACAAGCAAGCGCCTGGCCTATCAATCAAATAGGAAGATACCGCTCAACATACTAAAGAATAACACATCAAGACTAAGTGTCAAAGATCAATGACATCACATGGCCAACAATTACAAAGGGGTCGAAGCAAACATCGAGCCTTCGACGACGAGCAAAATATCAAACAAAAGCCATTCTGTAGCACAAGTTGAACGACAACATTCTGAACTCTACTATCTATTCTAATAACAACTTTGTCATTGCCTTTGACTACTTTAACGATTTTATTCTGAATTTTGCAGAAATCAACATCGAGACTTCAATGACTTTTCTTTGCTGAAACTGAGGAATACCGAACTCCCCAACAAAGTCAAAACCTGTGTCAAAACTACAACCCAAGTGTTCAGAGCAAACAAAACTCAGCACCGCGACGATTTCAATCCCCTTTTTAGAGATCAAGATGACAATGTTCTCAAAGCAATGAGGAAATTATGTCCATGTAAAAGTCTTACTTATGGATGTGTTGTCGGCCACATTTATAACTAAGAGGTTGCAAGCCTTTTTTCCATACGCTCGAAGGACGAACGTCACTTATTTCTTGTACACCATTACCCAATATTCGAACTACGTCTAACCTGATTCCTATGATTACGGGATACGTAGGCGCTCCATGAGCTCGGTCATACCAATCAAAAAAACAAAGAAACCACAGGGGCAAAATATTTGAGAGGGTCTCAAAAATTCCGAAAATCAGAGTTGGCAAGAGAGCTCGCCAATACATCTTCAACTAGGGCAGAATTTTTTAGGGTCTCAAAAATTTTGCAAAAATCAAAGTTGGCACGAGAGTTCGCCAATACATCTTCAACAAGGGTAGAATTTTTACAGGGTCTCAAATATTCTTCAAAAGCAGAGTTGGCACGAGAGTTTGCCAATACATCTTCAACTAGGGCAGAATTTTAAGAAGGGTCTCAAAAATTTCTTCACAAGATTCGGCACGAGAGGTCGCCGACACATTTTTTACTGGGGCAAAATTTTTGAGAGGGTCTCAAAAATTCTAATTCAGGGTTCGACACATGACGTTGTCGGTACTACCTAAACTAGGGCAACTTGCTAAAGCAGTTCAGACGACTTCCCGAGGATCTCTGTTCAAACTTCGAGCTACCCAATCAATGTCTAAGTTCCAAACACCGTTTACCAGACAACATTTCCTCTTTACACAGATCCTTTAAAGATCCCCAAACAAAGTAGGGACACACCTTATGTGGTGTCCCAAAGTCAGCTATTTTAGCCTTCAACATCAAATCCACTTCTCAAAAGACGACATTAACAAAAACATCAATCAAGACGGAGATTGTCGCATGAAACGACTTCATATCAAACTTTATCTTCTCTTCCTTACTAACTTCTGCACAAAAAATTTTGCAGGTAATCAACAAGCATCAAGTATATCGATCAAGCTGAAGGGATGCTTGATATGCCATATTGCAAGTTAAGAATATCAAAAGTCAACATCAAGTCGTTAATGACTTTCCTTGACCATAATTAGGAGCAATTTGTTGAAGAGGAATACCAAACCTCCAGCAAAAGCAATGATCTACAGAGTATGGTCAAAGATCGTCAGAACGAAGGAAAGCGTGGCCTACCTCTACAACGAGCAAAGGATGCTCGACGGTTTTGCATATGCCATTAACCTTTCTATATTTGTTTTAATTACGGTCGCTAGCAAAGCGGAAACATATGCGGAAACATATCTACTAATCATTTTCTGTAAGTGCAGGTCGTACGAGTATCAGAATGGACTTTGATACGATTCAAAATTCAGAGAAGCATCAAGGTAATTGCCACATGCTCGAATGCAAAGATGTAAGCGATGGCAGCCTAAATCTTCAAAAGGATAGCATTTGGCCACCCACATCAACAAGTCTTAGAGGATTCATAAACCGTGTCGAACACATGGTTTTCGATATCTCAATTACATTTTACGTGAAAATGGGATTTACTATTTGTTTACCTAGAGATGGGATTTACTATTTGTTTACCCAGAGATGGTATTTCCTAATTGTTTACCTGGAGATGGGATTTGCTATTTGTTTACCCGGAAGTGGGATTTGCTATTTGTTTAACTGAAAGTGGGATTTGCTATTTGTTTTCTCGGAAGTGGGATTTATTACTTGTTTGGCCGAAAGTGGGATTTTATTACTTGTTTACCCTCAAGTGGGACATTTACTTTTAACATATTTACTCGACCACCTTAAAAAGTGGCGTATATTTGTTTGTCCACCTTAGGAAGGGACATATCTGCTCGTCCACCTTAGAAAGGGATGTATATGTGCTTGTCCACCTTAGAAATAGGCGTATATATGCTCATCCACCTTAGAAAGGGGTGTATATTTGTTTGTCCACCTTAGAAATGGGCGTATATATGCTCATCCACCTTAGAAAGGGGTGTATATTTGTTTGTCCACCTTAGAAAGGGACATACTTGCTCGTTCACCTTAGAAAGGGGCGTATATTTGTTTGTCCCTTTGTAGAAAGGAACATATCTGCTTGTCCACCTTAGAAAAGGATGTATATGTGCTTGTCCACCTTAGAAAGGGACAGACTTGCTCGTCCACCTTAGAAAGAGGCGTATATTTGTTCGTCCACCTTAGAAAGGGACATCCAGTTTGTCCACCTTAGAAAGGGACATGCTTGTTCATCCACCTTAATGTTATATTCATATTACATTATCTACTGATAAGGTTTTCTCAGATTGTGCAGTAAAACAAGTTAAGGGGATAAATTTGCATGCCGAGATGGCCATTCATATTTTCTATTTGTCGTGTGGGCTATTCATATTTTCTTATTTGCCGTGAGGGCCATTTGCATATTTCTTTTCTGTCGCCATGAGGGTCATCATAATTTCTTTGTTGCCATGAGTGTCATTCATATTTTCTTATTTGCCGTGAGGGCCATTTGCATATTTTCTTTCTGTTGCCGTGAGGGCCATTCATATTTTCTTATTTGTCATGAGGGTCATTTGAATATTTCTTTTCTGTTGCCATGAGGGCCATTCATATTTTCTTATTTTCCGTGAGGGCCATTTGCATATTTCCTTTCTATTGCCGTGAGGGCCATTCATATTTTCTTATTTGCCGTGAGGGCCATTTGCATATTTCTTTTCTATCACCATGAGGGCCATTTATATTTTCTTAGTTTCCGTAAGGCCCATATTCATACAAACATGTCATGAGGGCGATATTCATACAAATATGCCGAGAGGGACATTCATACAATCAAATTATCAGATATAATCAAAGGATCAAAGCGATGTAAAATTGGTCAGATGACTACAGTATTCGCTCCAAGGGTCAAGGCGATGTAAAACCGGTCGGACAACTGCAGTATTCACTATGAAGGTTAAGATGATGTAAATCCGATCAGATGACTGCAACATTCGTCACCAAAATCAACCAAGTCGTTACCATCTGCGTCCAACCCTTGTAAGTCCTTAGCAAAAATAAATATTTCTCCTACTCTGTATAAAACCCTTTCTTGCAAATATGAATACCTTTATGAAGTTGATATCCTACCTGATGAAAACAAAGTGTCTCCCACCGACCTACCCCTCATAAACCCATATTCTGCTTTTGCTAAAAAGACATGTTCCCTGTGGTCACAAATCCGTTCCCTCGTCCAACCAAAGCCTAAAGGAGCTAAAGAATATGTTGGTGCCTTAAAACTTGACCAGCACACTATTCTAGCAACTCAAGAGGAACAATTCATCACTCTGCAGATTCCAGATGATTTTCCTAGACAGTGGAAAAATCATGGTTTCACCCATATCCATTTTGGTGCTATTAGAATTTCATTAACATATCATGGAAGAAAAGGCCAACCAGTTGTGGCTCGCCTTTCCCTTCTTGATACCAGATATAATGAGTACGAACATGCGAATTTGGGTACCACAGAAGTCACTCTAAATGCTGGGACAATTTTTGTCACTATATTCCCAAGTTTTAACATGTCCCTGTATGATCCATATCTAACGGAGGCTTTAAAACTCCAAGTCCAAATTCAAGGTGCTCCACAAGCTAAAGATGCTATTCAAGCTACTTTACATTACTAAATAGCTTGGCAAGTTCAGAATCATGTTATGGATCTCTCTCTTCTAAGTGGAGAAAATGCTTTGCTCTTAAAAGTAGATGCCACCAACGGAACTACCATGTGCCCCCAAATCCCAAAACAGCTCTCTAGGGAAGAACTTAACAAAGTCCTTCCAGATACATGGGTCACGGATTATGAAAAGCTAAGAGAACCTGTTGAACCTCTCCAATCAATCCTCTGAACCCACTTTTTCCAAAAAACCCGATAAAATAGTTGCCATAAGCTTTGACCACCCTCACCTTAAAAAAACCCAACAAAACAACCTTTTCTTTCCAGATGTACTAACCCACTTATAACCAAGCACACCAAGATGACCCTGAAACATTCTCTTACCATCTCCCAAGTATCATGGTGAACATGGTGGATAAGCAGGCTTCGATAATGAAGGTCATGATGTAATTGGTGGTTCAAATGTCCTTTCGCGGGACACGCCTACGGGATATCCAATGTATCGTCAAGAATGTCTTGACGATGAAATTGAATGGGATGAACATCATACAAGAAGAGCCAAATCAAAGAAAAAAGGGAGAAACTCTGAAAGAGAGTTCCGAACAAGGTATGAAGAAGGAGATTCATCTATCGGTTTATTGAGCCATCCACGAAAATATGAATTCCTTGTTTCGTACAAACCTCAAAACTGGCTACCTCTCCCTAACCAAAATTTATATCACAAACCTTTAAATCCAAATATCCCAAAGCGTAAAATACTACGATGAACCCATCAAGCTCCATCACATTCCCCGAATTTCCTTCACAACAACCTTTTGAAAAAGATGGTGAAAGCCATGCCCCAAAAATTTCAAGGCAAAATGTTGTGCTGCCCACTGGAGAAAAGCCACCGACAAGCGAAGTAGAAGCAACAATTGGCAATCCAAAAATGCCATTTTCCAAAACAAAGTGTTAACTAATATTAGCACTTCCATCAGAAATGTTGCTCACACACAAAACAAGATGATGAGCAGGTTGGAGACAATTCAGAAAAAAGTGGAACAAACATCTTCTCAGCATGCTAGGCCCGATCAAAGCCACGGAATTGCGAATGACAAACATGCGGTATGAGATTTGTCCACGTGCACTTCCCTTTTCCACTTCTTTAACCAACAACAAAAGGAAATGGCTGACATTAAAGAACAAATACAACAATTGAGATATGGTCACCTTGAACCACAAAAAACACAAAGCTGCCCATCAAAACCCACCTTTTTCCCCATGTCCTCACAAACATACTCACCACTAAAGCTTGAACATTCTTTCAGTATGTTCCCATCCACAAAACGAGGCCCTGTGTATTTTACCCAAAAACAAAACGATGAACCTGAGTTTGACATTGCAAAAATGGTCTGGGAAAGGAAAGACTCTATAGCGGCCCAAAAGTAGTACAAACGAAAGAAAGAACTCGGGGAAGGTTCAAAAGAACCCGAGCTAGAAAACTTGATGATCTCGGCCCAACAGATTCCTAACCTCTACGTGGCCCAACCCACAAATGATATAGAGGAGGATGATACCCTAGAGATCCGGTGACCAAGATTCATATGATCCCGATCTACGGAAGAAAGCGTTGTCACGGCGAAGATTCCTCGGTTGACTCTTCGAGTAAAAGATAACTCGCCAATATTCATGAATCAACCAGGAGAAGGAAATCGTGAAAGTAGATGATGATCGTGATGGGATGACAGATGAGCCAATTCCACAAAGAAGGCCAGAACCAAAAACCGCAAAATTCGTCGGGACTGGATTCCATACTTTCAGTTTGGATGATATCAAAGTATCAAAATGGCCACAAAAGATCTAAGATTTCTTCACTTGGATGGTGACAAAGTGTTATATCCCGTAGTTTGTACATTGGGACAATCCGAGCTAACTGCGATAAGTTAAGGACAAGACTATTTCGGGATACGAGGTAGAGACTTTTAACCTTCGATATCGTTTTAAGGTATAAGTTGCTTATGATTTTATTGGTATGGAATATTAAGGAAAATTTGAGGTTAAAAGTGAATTATGGAAAGTTAATAATTCATGAAATAAGCTAGGTGTGGCCGTGTGGCTTGAAGTGGGTTCCTACCCATGGCTTGGCCAAATTTAATTGATCCAAGCCATGTGTGGGGAATGGTCCACATGGATACATAATATATGTAGAGGAAAGATGACTAATTAATTACATTCATCATCTTTTCACACCTTAGAACCTTGGAGAGACTTGGAGAAAAAAAGGAGAAGCCACATTCGGCCATGGTAGCTGAAAATTGAAGCCCTCAAATCTTAATCAAAAAAATATTTTCTTCTAGCAATTCAAACAATTGGAAGGCCCTTATTAACGTGGAGTAGTTGTTAGAGTCAACAAACCATTCATTCTTACCATTTGCAACCCTAGCCAAGTTGTGGAGTTAAGTGGAAAAGGTAAGGTTTAATCTTCTTTTACATGTGTTATGATGATTTGTACATGTTGTAGTGTGTGGAAATGGATGAAATTCATGAAGTCTTGCATGGTGATGTTGAGCCGTGTGTGGTCGGGTTTGGCATGACATGGTGAACTAATTTTATTTAGTATTTTGGTTGTTGTTGTTATGGATTCTATGTTGATAATGAGAGTTTAATGATTCAAGTTGAAGTTGTAATTGTTGTGGGCTGTTTTAGAAGCCATTGTGATTTGAATGTAGTTTTGATATGTATGAGAATGATATTGTTAACGTGTGGATTGTTGGTGTAATTCATGAATTTGGGAGAGAGGAATGTGTTGTTGTTGTTGTTGTTCTCGGGTTTGGGGAGGTTTCGGGTGGAGTGGAGTTTTGGTTGGGTTGTTTTGAATGTTGTGCGGATTGTTTGAAATGTTCTTGAATCTTGTTGAATGATCTCGGATTAGTACTTGAAATTGAGCGTTGATGTTGGCTTGAATGTATGTAGTTGAATTGAATGTAAATGGAATGTTGTCGAATTATGTAGAAAATAGTTACTAACGTTAGAATGCATTTTGAATTGATTGTTGATGTTGCTAATATGATTGTTGTTGATGATTTGGCCGAGTTAAATTCTCGGGGTTGTTGAATTTAGGGAAATCCGCCAAATTTCTGTAGATAAAGTGCTAGTTTGGGATTGAATTCCTAAGTGCCTATAGCTAATGTTAGTATCTAATGACGTTGTTGTAGATCTTGGGAAGCCCGAGACTTAAGTTCGGATTAGCTTAGGAAGCGGACGAGGTATGTAAAGCTTATCCTTTCTTTCTTTTGGCATGTCTTAGACGTAAGTAAGATATGATATGATACGAGGGGTAACTCCATTCTTAAGATCCGAGTATGTCTACGATTCTTATTCACTTCTTGATATTAGCCTTCCTAATATAGTCAAGCTATTGTTCTCGAGTCTTTTGTATGATTGTATAGTAAATGTTGCATAAAGAGTTTTGTTCCTAAAGGATTCTATGTTGAATAATGTCCGTAACTTTCATAGACGGCTTCGGATTGCTTTGATACGTTCGTAAAGAATTCTATAATGAATAATGCCCGTAACTTTCATGGGTGGGCTCGGATTGGTTTGATACATGTCTACGAACCCTAAGATTCCCTTTAACGTAGTCCTAATGGCATTTAGAACGGATTTAATGTGACTTTCATTTTAATGCTCGAGCGTGATTACTTACTTATATATCGAGTCTGAAATGATGATTTATATGCATATGGTTTCTCACTACTCTGCTCGTGCTAGCTGTTATTACTTCTTTCACTGCGTCCCGGGCCAGGGCATGTATTCGTGCACGACTCCACTGCATTATTCACCGCGTCCCTTACTAGTGGGCCGGGGCACGTTATATGTATATGATGATATTCACCGCGTCCCTCACTAGAGGGCGGGACACGTTATATGATATGATACGATGATACGATGATATGGGGGGAGGCGGCCAGATGGCATATGATGACTTCATTCACCGCGTCCCTCACTAGAGGGCCGGGGCACGTTATATGTACATGTATACGATGATTTTATTTACCGAGTCCCTCACTAGAGGGCCGGGACACGTTATACATGCATAGGGCTATGAGAGATGCGGTCCGGGCCATCGACTAGATTGGTGGCGGGTGTGCTCGCAGCACGGATTAGGAGGCGACCATGCATGACATGATAGTTTGAGGGCCCGCGATTTCTTCGACATGTAATCCCCCGCAGTTCTACGGGTCTGCCAAAGCCCGAGGGGACCCCCCGAGTTTATTCGACGTACGCAACGACACCGAGGATAATCAGAGCTTCTGAGACTGAGTCTGTCGAGCTGGCTTCATATCGGTTGCGTGATGTAGCTCGCTGGTGGTACGAGTCCCGGGAGTTGTCTAGGGGCGAGGATGCTCCTCACGGCGGTATGGGACGAGTTTGTGGAGGCCTTTTGCGCGCTTTCGTCCTCCGGCAGATGCGGCGAGCCGGAGGTTGATAGATCCACGCCCGAGGGCGAGAATGGTAGGAGCGTTCGAGATTATAGTCTCGAGTTTGATTCATTGTGGATATGCACCCACTATTGTAATGGCATGGACCGATAGGATGCATCGATGTGTGATGGGGTTGGATCATTATTTGGTTGATAGTCGCATGGTAATGGCTTCCCGCCCGTACGGATATTGCCCGAGCGCAGCCTGCGGGCGGGGGACGGAGGATCGATTACGTGCGCAACGCCCACCGCCGACAGAGATCACGCACGAGGGGCCGGCCCCCGAGTAACAGATTGGTCGGATATCTCCGGGAGTTTCTGGAGGCTTGCGCCCCCGTTAGTATTAATCGGGTATTCTCTCACCAGCGACGGAAAACCCCTCACAGCGACTGGCAGAGACGGACAAAGATAGGGTATTCGGGAGCCGGTCGAGCTCCTAAGGCTTTCGGTTCGCGGTCGGGCAGGTTTGAGCGCACGAGGCCATCTATGCCTCGGTGCCCTCGGGGGCGGCGGCGCCATCCGAGGGAACGCCGTCGCGCTGCTGTGTGCTTGTTTTTTGCGGCCGTCAAGGCCATATTATGAGGGAGTGTCCGTGCGGGATAGTCCAGGTGGTGCGGCTCGGCCACTGGCACGGTCGCTGGTTCATCTTCTTCGGTAGCTATACGCCCTATGGGGCAGGGTATGCTGGCACCAGCAGGCCATGGTAGAGGCCGCGGTGGAGTTTCCAGTTCTAGCGGTCCTTCGAACCGCATATATGCTTTGGCGAGTAGACAGGAGCAGGAGGCATCACCAAAGGTGGTCACAGGTATATGAGTCCTTATTGGAATATTTTTATGTGTGTATTCGTCGTATGAGTGTTACTTAATAGCGGCTATAAAGCGTAAATCCAAAGGCCGATAACCAAGTATTTATAAGTAACGGCGATCAAGGTGTGTCCATCACCATTGGGAACCTGGAAGTCTAAGACGGAGAGTAGTCGTACCCATAGGTGAAAGGTGGAATATTGAGGTTAGAAAAAGGGCTAAAATAGTAATTGTGGAGTCAGAAGAGTAAAAGACCCTTTCTAAATCGGAGGGAGACGTGTTATGAGCACGTTTCGAAATCTGTTAAGACTTCAACTTACTCCAGATTATGTGATGAAGGTCATGCGGTGAGGTGGACGCTACCATACTAGTATTAAAGCATCGTATTTCATCGGAGTTCCAAGGTTAAGCGTGCTGGAGTGAGAGAAATTTTAAGATGGGTGACCCCCCTGGGAAGTGCACTAAAAATCCTATAAAGTCAGACACAGGAGGGCCAAATGGGAAGCTAGAGTAGTCTAAGAAAAATTAGAATATAGAGAGTGGGCGAAAACCTTAAGAGGTCGCGTAGGCCGGGGCGGACTAGACCGGTGAAGAGAAAGAAGGTGCATTACATCGCTAGAATTAGGGTGAGTTTGAGTAGCGTTTGGAAATATTTTGTAAACGAGATGCTAGTAACTATGTATATATATAGGTGTGCATGTGATACCCCATACATGGCTATATCATAGGGTATGTGTATTCCAGCAACTGACGTCGCGTCATATTGGAAACATTGATCGGACAGGGTAGTAAGGCTAAAGTGACAAACGTTATCAGGTAAGCGGATGCTATTGTCGCCACAGGGTAAGCTTGGGAAGTACTAACACAATGATATTTGGAAAAGAAAGAAAGTGAGTAGATGAACGGCAAGGGGATTAGAATGTCGGAATAAAAGTGCCGCCTAATTGAGATTGGAAAATGCGGACATAGGGCAAAGTACAATCGGGTCATAGAGTAAGTACACCCTTAAGGGGGGAAGCGGGTGCGAGAGATGCAAGTGCAAGATGGAGACAATCAGCACTACAATATATTTGATACGGATGCTCGGACTACAGGTAAGATTCCTTGCCGAGACAAGTTAGTAAGATTCAAAAGCCAGCAAAAGGGGTAGAAGCTAGGATAGTAATTGAGATAGTGTTAAGAATTAATTGTAGAGATCTTGAATGATATGACACTGGAAAGTGGAGGCTTAAAGGAGAATACGACAAGAGAACGATAACGAATAACTTACAGAGACATTGTGAAAGGTAACACTGCTGTGCTGGATTAGAGGCTAAGATGTGGGCAATAGGGTTGTTCGCTAATGATACTGCGACCTATGAGTAGTGAGGGAGAAAAATAGAAAACCTCCAATGTTAGGAAATGAGAACATCACAGGAGCGAATAAAGGAAGGGAAAAGAGTATGACAGGATAGGCTACAAGTGAATGTTAGGACGGAAGGAATATGTGGAGCAGAGTGAACCAGGAGAAGGAAAGACCGTAACTAAGATGGAATATACTGTATACAAGTCGTACAAGAGTAGTTATGTTACCTATGAATATTTATATGCTAGGGATGAGACCAAGCAAATACTTAATGAGAAAAGTTTGGATTCCGTAATAACAATATGGTTAAGAGATTTTGGGTACATTAAGGAAAGATGTAAAGATGGTAAACTAAATTACCGAGATAGAATTAGTACTGAGGACAAACAGGACATGGCTATGGTGGAACCAAAGATCTATCCCGATACCGGTTGTAAGAGAAGAGAGGCGAAGATAAAGTAAAATATAAGGGTTAGTGAAGCCATGCTAGGGTATTTTTGGGCTAATTTGAGCACCTTCACATATTCTTGTAAAGATTGCGACATAATGTGTGACCGGAAAGTTGAGAGCAAGATCTGAGCAACGGGACGACAAAAGAGTTCGAATTAAAGATAAAGAAATGACACGAGACAATGTGCCTAGAATGTTATAAGCTGAGTAAAGGGGGTTACAAGATGATTTAAGCAAGATGATCAGAACTAGCGGGCTACTAAAAGAGGGTGAATTTATGTGTCAAACTCTTTCAGGATGATACCAGCTGATGATAGTTAAAGCAGGGGATGGCTATTAGCAGCTCAGAAATGACAGAAATCATATGACGACAATCGGCGTCGACACTTAGAATTCCAGATTGGCGAATGGGTATGCTTGAAGATATCACCCATGGAAGGTGTAATGAGATTCGACAAGAAGGAGAAGTTTAACCCGAGATATAATGGACCTTATTACATTGTTCGTAAGGTAAGAAGGTTGCGTACTAAAGACGCGATTTTGGTTAAGGTACTGTGGCGGAATAATAACAGGGAGGAGATGACTTGAGAAGCTAAAGAGAAGATGAAGAAGAAATATGATTGGTAGACGAGACTGCATGTTATAGTAATAAAGGAAACCCCCCGAGATCCTCACAAGACCATACGAGACTAGTTCAACATTCGAGGATGAATGTTCTAAAGGGGGAAAGGATGTTATATCCCGTATTTTGTACATTGGGACAATCCGAGCTAACTGCGATAAGTTAAGGACAAGACTATTTCGGGATACGAGGTAAAGACTTTTAACCTTCGATATCGTTTTAAGGCATAAGTTGCTTATGATTTTATTGGTATGAAATATTAAGAAAAATTTGGGGTTAAAAGTGAATTATACAAAGTTAATAATTCATGAAATAAGCTAGATGTGGCCGTGTGGCTTGAAGTGGGTTCCCACCCATGGCTTGGCCAAATTTAATTGATCCAAGCCATGTGTGGGGCATGGTCCACATGGATACATAATATATATAGAGGAAAGATGACTAATTAATTACATTCATCATCTTTTCACACCTTAGAACCTTGGAGAGACTTGGAGAAAAAAAGGAGAAGCCACATTCGGCCATGGTATAAAATTGAAGCCCTCAAATCTTGATCAAAAAAATATTTTCTTCTAGCAATTCAACCAATTGGAAGGCCCTTATTAACATGGAGTAGTTGTTGGAGTCAACAAACCATTCGTTCTTACCATTTGCAACCCTAGCCAAGTTGTGGAGTTAAGTGAAAAATGTAAGGTTTAATCTTCTTTTACATGCGTTATGATGATTTGTACATGTTGTAGTGTGTGGAAACGGATGAAATTCATGAAGTCTTGCATGGTGATGTTGAGCCGTGTGTGGTCGGGTTTGGCATGACATGGTGAACTAGATTTTATTTAGTATTTTTGGTTGTTGTTGTTGTGGATTCTATGATGATAATGAAAGTTTAATGATTCAAGTTGAAGTTGTAATTGTTGTGGGCTGTTTTAGAAGCCAACGTGATTTGAGTGTAGTTTCTATATGTATGAGAATGATATTGTTAACGTGTGGATTGTTGGTGTAATTCATGAATTTGGGAGAGAGGAATGTGTTGTTGTTGTTGTTCTCGGGTTTGGGGAGGTTTCGGGTGGAGTGGAGTTTTGGTTGGGTTGTTTTGAATGTTGTGCGGATTGTTTGAAATGTTCTTGAATCTTGTTGAATGATCTCGGATTAGTACTTGAACAGGTGAGCGTTGATGTTGGCTTGAATGTATGTAGTTGAATTGAATGTAAATGGAATGTTGTCGAATTATGTAGAAAAGAGTTACTAACGTTAGAATGCGTTTTGAATTGATTGTTGATGTTGCTAATATGATTGTTGTTGATGATTTGGCCGAGTTAAATTCTCGGGGTTGTTGAATTTATAGGGGAAATGCTGCCCAAATTTCTGTAGATAAAGTGCTAGTTTGGGATTGAATTCCTAAGTGCCTATAGCTAATGTTAGTATCTAATGACGTTGTTGTAGATCTTGGGAAGCCCGAGACTTAAGTTCGGATTAGCTTAGGAAGCGGACGAGGTATGTAAAGCTTATCCTTTCTTTCTTTTGGCATGTCTTAGACGTAAGTAAGATATGATATGATACGAGCTTTGGGGTAACTCCATTCTTAAGATCCGAGTATGTCTACGATTCTTATTCACTTCTTGATATTAGCCTTCCTAATATAGTCAAGCTATTGTTCTCGAGTCTTTTGTATGATTGTATAGTAAATGTTGCATAAAGAGTTTTGTTCCTAAAGGATTCTATGTTGAATAATGTCCGTTACTTTCATAGACGGCTTCGGATTGCTTTGATACGTTCGTAAAGAATTCTATAATGAATAATGCCCGTAACTTTCATGGGCGGGCTCGGATTGGTTTGATACATGTCTACGATCCCTAAGATTCCCTTTAACGTAGTCCTAATGGCATTTAGAACGGATTTAATGTGACTTTCGTTTTAATGCTCGAGCGTGATTACTTACTTATCTATCGAGTCTGAAATGATGATTTATATGCATATGGTTTCTCACTACTCTGCTCGTGCTAGCTGTTATTACTTCTTTCACTGCGTCCCGAGCCAGGGCATGTATTCGTGCACGACTCCACTGCATTATTCACCGCGTCCCTCATTAGAGGGCCGGGGCACGTTATATGTATATGATGATATTCACCGCGTCCCTCACTAGAGGACCGGGGCACGTTATATGATATGATGATATGGGGGAGGCGGCCAGGATGGCATATGATGACTTCATTCACCGCGTCCCTCACTAGAGGGCCGGGGCACGTTATATGTACGTGTATAAGATGATTTTATTTACTGAGTCCCTCACTAGAGGGCCGGGACACGTTATACATCCATATGTACATGATGATTATTTACTTATGTCACTCAGTCCCGTAATGGGCTGGATATGGTATTGATACGCATGATTTATGTTTCAGAGGCAAGCCTTATGATTTTCCATGCTCCTTATTTCGGCATGATCCCGTTCATCGTATTTCATGCTTTACATGCTCGCACATATTCCGTACCGACCCCTTTCTTCGGGCCGCGTTTCATGCCCGCGGTACGCGTACGATCGATTTGGTGACCTCGCCGCCCAGGGATACCGATTCTCGCTACTTTGGAGCGCTCCCTTGTTCCGGAGCCTATATTTTGGTATAGACACTTCCATTGTATATGCACATGTCTATTTAGGGGTACGGCGGGGCCCTGTCCCGTCATATGATTCTGTTATTACTCTTAGAGGTCTGTAGACACATGTGTGGGTTGTGAATGGTTGTTGTTCGGTTATGTCTGTGTGATCTATGCTTTGGGGCGGTCCCATCAGCCGTGGCAGCCTTATCGGCTTGCATATGTATATATGTTTTGGAATACTGCATGTTATGATAGTTTGCCTTCGTTTATGTATAAGTTCTTAGTATGCTAGTTGTGGACTGACTACAGTAATAGGTGTGTCCGAGTGTCCAGCTAGGGCACTAGTTACAGCCTACGGGGTAAGTCGTGACACAAAGAATCTTGTCGAACGGGAAAAGTACATAATCCTGTCAGAATTCACTTCAAGATTCTCCGGAATTCTCAAAGACTGGTGGAATTCACTTAGGACACAAGACAAAAATATGTTTCTCACATCCCAAGACTTTGCTTTCAACATCAGAATACTCCAAGTAGTATTTTCTGGAGATACTGGCCAACAGCAAGAAAAATTAAGGAGACAGTTCTTCTAAATGAAATGCATAGCATTTGACAGAGATGTCATTGATATCCATTTTCAGAGATGGCTAAAATGTTCTTTGAGTTAGGCAGAGAAGCTAGTCTCAAGCAAGCCTTTGTTTCATCACTTCCAAAGATGTTAGCAAGCCAGACCGTGACGATCATTGAGGAAAAGTTCCAATCAATAACGATCCCGGTGTCGGCTACATCAGGCAAGCAATATTTCTAGCGTTGGATGATATCTGCACAAAGAGATCTATTTTGAAGCAGATCATAAGAAATAATCCAGCCCTTGATAAAGCTTACGGGAAGTCGGACCTAATTACTGGGTCAAGCTGTTCGTGCCATGTCCCCAGACGAAAAGGAAAATTCAAGCGATTCAAATGGCCAAGTCCTTCAGGAGAAGGATCCCAGTTCAGGAGGCGCACAAAATATTTCAGGAGAAGGAGCCCAGGCAAGTCCCGAAAAAATGATAGATGCTTTATCTGCAACAAGATTGGGCATTATGCAAAAAATTGTCTCCAATCCAGAAGGTTGATCAAGCTTCTTACTGAAATAGAGGATTATACTGGTATCCATCTAGGTGAAGATGATGATCTTGAATCTATTCTCTCATTAGAGGACGAACCCACAGAGAAGACCCTCTTTTCCATGGATGTGTACGAAGAATATGGAGATGAATATTATCAGATTTCAGAACCAGAGGGAAAGGCTCAAGAAGATATCAACAGCATCATGGTAATCCCACAGGTCCAGCTTAAAGTCTATCCATCCAAATGGGATAAACCAATCCAGGTTATTGCTTTCATGGACACTGGAGCAAGATGTTCACCGATGAACCCTGCCCGTCCTTCCCGAGGATCAATGGATTCCACATTTCAAAGATTTCAACACGCTTCGATCGGAGTCCTAACTACCACAGTCATCACAAAGCATCCAATCACAATTGAATTCTTCCTAGGGTTGAAGTTTCGAACTAAGCTGATTGGATTAGATGTCCGAGGGAAAGATCTCATTGTCGGATTTGACATCTTCAGGCAACTTAAAGATCAACTCCAGATCAAAGCCCATGGAATAACGTTCAAGAAACAATTCAAGCCATATACAAATGTTTTACGATTATTCCAAATAATTGATGCTGAACAGATCAAGGAGATAGAAAAGCAGTTGGTAGAGCATTCATGTGCGGATTCTCACAAGGAGTTTATGGGAAAATGCAAAAAGCCTTTATGGCTAAATGAAGAGTTTTTCATTAAACTCCCCTTCAAGAAGAATGAAAGCATTAATCCAATGAAGGCAAGTCACTCCGGCATGAATCCAGATCATCTTCAGCTTGCCAAAAGGGAATGCGAAGAGCTCTTGGAGTTTGGACTTATCGAGCCCTCTAATTCGCAATGAGTGTGCAAGGCGTTCTATGTCAATAAACGACCGGAACAAACAAGAGGTAAACTTAGATTAGTCATAAACTATCAACCTCTTAACTATTTCCTCCAAGATGATAAATTCCCTATCCCAAATAAACTCACCCTTTTTTCACACTTAGCCAAAGCTAAATACTTTT
The DNA here is from genome assembly GCF_029784015.1 of Lycium ferocissimum. Taxonomy (NCBI): domain Eukaryota; kingdom Viridiplantae; phylum Streptophyta; class Magnoliopsida; order Solanales; family Solanaceae; genus Lycium; species Lycium ferocissimum. The sequence continues at coordinate 46,227 of NW_026726998.1, forward strand.
CCAAGTTTAACCTTAAATCGGGGTTTTGGCAATTGGGAATACACCCAGAAGATCGACCAAAAATAGGGTTTTGTATACCCGATCATCACTTTCAATGGAAGGCCATGCCCTTTGGGTTGAAAACGGCACCCTCATTGTTCCAAAAAGCCATGATAAAATTATTTCAACCCATCCTCCATACATCACTAGTCTACATTGATGACATCTTACTCTTTAGTGATACTATGGAAGAACACCTCACTTTGCTCCAACAATTCCATGACCTGGTGTAGAAAAATGGAATCATGCTCTCTTTAGAAAAAGATGATTCTTGCTAAAAAGAAAATTGATTTTCGGGGATGCATTTTGTTCATGGAGCATACGACTTGTGTGGCCACATATTTGTCAAGAGTCGCTCAAATTCCCAGACACCAATTTTACAACGAAGCTGCTCCAACGGCTTTTTAGGTGTGATTAATTATGTCAGAGATTTTATCCCTAATGTCTCTATATACATTGCTCCACTTACAAAAATGCTCAAGAAGAATGCCCAAAGTTGGGGAAAGGAACAGGATGAAGCAGTTCGGAGAATAAAAGAAATCTCAAAAGAAGTCAAAGCCCTCCATATTCCGTCAGACGGAAAAAAGATATTGCAGACGGATGCCAGCAACGAATATTGGAGTGCAGTACTTTTTGAAGAAAAATGTCACGACCCGACTAGGGCCATGACGGGTACCCGGGGCTAACCACCGAGCACCACTCATTCTATTACTAATCCTGCGTTCATTCATAATTCTTATGCTCATAATCATAGAAAAACTATTTTCATTTTAAACATATTTACCTTTATATACATAAGCCCTTCGGCTATCAAAATAATATATATATATATATATATATATATATATATATATATATATATATATATATGATGATGAGAAACTGTGAGACCATACTACCCACACATACGTATCTACGAGCCTCTACTAGAGTACTAGACATATGGACGGGACAAGACCGTCATGTATATATATAATATATATATATATATATATATATATATATATATATATATATATATATATATATATATATATATATACACAAAAGAATAATCAATGGCACCTCCGGGACAATAGAGTGCTCTCAAGTCAGCTAATAGCTCCTACGAGTCTGGATCACCTCCCTATCTACTTGTGGGCATGAACACAGCGTCCAAAGAAAATGGACGTCAAGAACATCCATACCGAGTATGTAAGGCATAAACAGTAATAATACGTCAATGAAATAAGGGAACATCAAATAAGGAGCAACCTGTAACTGACTGTCAATTATAGAAGAAATAATGCATGCTGACTTACTTCATAATCATCATCACACCATGTATGCATATATGTATAAGCTGCCCGACTATATAGGTACGGTGTGATAATCATTAGCCTGCGTCCAGGCCTCCCGCGTCCGGGGTACCATCTCATGCCGCCCACTAGTGGTGTCTGCCTATGCTATCCAGACATGGTGTATACGCAGCCCGCCTTAGCGGTGTCTGCCCGACAATATAGGCGCGGTGTAATATCATCATCATGTACTCATCATAATGCATGCATAGAAATTCAAAAACAACTGTACTTTATCAGGGTGACATAAGGTCGTAAACCCCCGATTTCATTATGGAACATTTATAAGCATTCTGCCTCACCTTGAAGGAATTAGCATATAAGGTGAGTGTATACAATAAATAACATCAATGGATTATAGATAGCATCATTAGCTTTATAGGAACATCATATCATGGACTCTAGAATCTTTAGACTTAAGCTCATCATCATCATCATTATCGTGCTCATAATTTATCTCTTATCTCATATGGCCATTCATGAACATAGACTCTTAGTTTTCCGGAATGTTGGAGATTCATGAAGGAGGGAAAATCATGCCATAAGATTTATGCCTTAGAAAGAAAGGACTAGCCTCACATACCTTTTTCGTTTAACTATTCTATCGCTTGCTCGTTCTCCTTCAATGCCCACGTTTCTACCTTCAAGAGAATTCGTATTAACATTAGCTAAACGATTATAAGAACGTGCTTACTAAGGCTAGAGAAAATTGGGCAGCATTTCCTTTGTTTATACATCTTTCCCCATATTCCATATCAACTTCCAAACATCCATAACAACATTCACAATATCATAAGCAACAATCATCATTCATTTACATTATCCACATTTCACAATTTCTCTTCAATTTCTCCATAGTCATGGTCGTAGTTCACTATTGCGTTTTCTCGCATATAATACTTATCCCATGTTCTAAATGTCAGTCATAACATACTTACAATTATAACATATCAATATTCATGATTCACTCTAAACTACTTTTAAAAAATGACACTATTCTTACATTCATGACCTACTTCCTATTTCCTTCTACAATCCAAGTGTTTTAACTTCTCAATACCTTAAACAACACAAAAATACCATGAAACTTACCTTAGATGGTGTAGGAATAGGCCTTGAGTGGAAATACTCTTCTTGCACCAAAACCCTAATTCACTTCCAATGGGATTTCTTGACTTGGATGAACTCTAATGAATTTCATACGCTTAATTTTGTTGGTTTGATGAAGTTGATCATCAATTTCTCTTGGGTTCTTGTGGATAAAGAGTGGAGAGGGTTCTAGAGTGTTCTAGAGAGAAGGGGTGTGAAAATGAAATGAATTATTGAACTTGGTCCCCTTTTTAATAACTTAAAAGTCTCATCCGTCGGGAAAATATACGGACACTTATACGGTCCGTATAAACTTATACGGTCCGTATAAGTGACCGTGAAATCACCTCCTCATCATCTCAATTCCGTGACCATTATACGACACATTATACAGTCCGTATAATCCCACCAATGAGGGACCTTCACTGTGACGATTCTGCGGACTATTATACGGACCGTATAACATTATACGAACCGTATAACCCATCTTTTTTCTGATCTTGTTCTCGTCACTTCGTTTGATCTCCGATCCCTATGGAACCTTCTTAACACTTATTTAGCACTTCATTAACAATCTAAGGGACGTTATGGCTCTTCTCCAAAACATCATTAAGTCATCGTTAACTTGCCACTCGTAAATCTCTCCCTATACATAACATATACCTTGCCTTTCTTGGCAAACTTTCTTTTCTTACTTCGAATGTCTTTGAAATCCCATTTAGAATCATCAAATGTTATTTCTTACTTATCAAAATATCGTACACGTCGTGCCCTTCGTTAGTCTAGTCACTGTACATTAACGGGAAATATCCTAGGTGTAACAAAAAAGATGGACAACGAAAAATATGCGGATATGCCAGTGGAAAGTTCAAAGATCTTTGAACAACACTATCATTCCACATTCAAAGAAATTCTTGCCGTAAAAAATGGGATTAAAAAGTTTAATTTCTTTTTAATTCACGAAGTTTCTTATCGAGATGGATATGAAGGCTTTTCCGAAGATGATCCAGATAAATCCAAATATTATCCCAAATCTGCAGATTCTCAGATAGGCACAATGGTTCTCCCCTTAAAAATTCTAACTAAAGCACCTCAAAGGGAAGGATAATATTCTAGCGGATTTCCTATCCGGTGCCGATGAGTTTTCAAAGAGATTTCAAGCCAAGCTACTAAAAGGCTAACTAACCAAATTTTCATGCTTGCAAGCTCACCGGGAGCTAGTTCATCGAATAGCAGATCATCCACCGAATTCTTGACAAGTTTGTGGACCCGTTTGATCCATCCATCCTTACAGAAAGAAGGACTTTCTATGAGCTTCTAGTTTTCAGAAAATATGGAGGAACCATCCTTAAGTCATTCGGAGACAATCCAGAATACCCATTCTGTCACATATTAATAGCAATGCACAACGATTTTCCACAGGAGCTATTATGATTTTTCTGGTACTTATGTCACCAGTATTATATTTTCATGGAATTCAAGTGCGACATGTTTCGACATTTTGACAGGATTGAAACTGCTCTCAAAAAGTTTATGCAATGGTTCAAACCACGAAGATATTGGGTTCAATGTTTTTGAGACTCCTATGCAGTGAAAGTGTTCATGTTACATCGACCGATAAAGATTATTGATGGGAAGGTCTATGCTCAGCTAGATATTTCACTATGATGGGAATTCCCGTCTCTATCTTATCCTTAGAAGATGAATACAGCGAAGCACAGAGAATTATCTTCCAGCAAAATAAGTGCATCCCAAAGGAGATATGGCCGAAAGAATGGGCTCGTTGGAATTACACTGATGACCATCCCCATTGGAAAAGAGTTCGAGAAGCAGCAAAGGAGTACCGAGTGCTGTATGAAATAATCAGAAATGAAGTCACTCAGGCTATCACAAAGATAAGGTTGAATTTTCCATCTCAAGATTCAACAAAAATTGATCCAGAGATGCCAGGACCATCCAGCAGAAAATGCTACTACACAAGGTCGCGAAAAAGAAGTCTGGAAAACAAAGAAAATTTCAAGAAAAAACATGGACCAGAATGGTGGATAGAGGAAGGATACACAACTCCGCCGTTGATGCCATCAAGCACCACTCCGTCGGATAAGGCTTACTGACATGCTTACAGGAAAGACAAAAGCGGACCCCGCGGTCACATGCTTGCACATGGTTGTCATGCTTCGGATAATGTTTCCCTCGTTTTATTAGGCTTGTTTTATTAGGCTTGTTTTATTAGGCCTATCTTATTAGGCTTGTTTTATTAGGCTTGTTTTATTAGACTGTCTTATTAGGCTCGTTTTATTAGGCTTGTTTTATTAGGCTATTTTATTAGGCTCGTTTTATTAGGCTTGTTTTATTAGGCCCTTCACATGTCTAGCCGGGCCCGTGTGCCATGTTAGATATGTCTTGTAGTAGCCTCCAACTCCTATAAATAGGAGGCTATGTAATAGTTAGAAGGCATCAAACAATCTCCCTGAAAAATTTCCGATATCAATAAAATGTTTGCTTTCTACATTTTTCTTGTTCTTCTCTTTGAAAGGCATGGAAAGGCTGATCCTAAGTTAGTATAGGGTTAGGAAATATTGAGCAAGTTAAGCTTGCTACAAGTACAATAGTTTTCCGAAGCTTTGACAGTATGTCTGTAGTAGTGTGAAAGTTTTTTCGAGTTGAGTAGCTTGGCTAGGAAGCCAGCCCATTTTGTAGGAAAAACTTTCATATCTATGATCTTTCAAACTGTCCGACTAACTTGACAAGCCATCCTTCAGGTTGTTGAAGTCAGGTTTATGGCAAGCCGTCTTTCAGGATGTTGAAGCCCAGTCCTACTATGTAAGAAAACTATTGTGCTTGCAGTCTGGCCGTCTTGCTTACTATTTCCCCGCCCTCTACACACCCTACAGAGCAAATGTGGAATTATTTTTTAGCAGCGAAACGGGGCACATTACAGAAGAGAGGAGCATATTCTTGGGGCGAGAGTTGAGGATCACCTTTCACCACCATCAAACTACACCCCTGTAGAAGGCATGTAGGTGTTTCTTTCGTGTCAAAACCACTCTCTAAAAAGGCAAGGGTCGCTATCTTTGAGTTTTGCATTCAGCGTAATCTCTTAACCTACACTAGGGAATCATCAGTATTTCTTTCAAATCTAGTTGACGACATACTTAAGGTATACTAAATTATGTCCGTGCAAGGACTTAATTATGAGTGTGAAGCACGCCACATTCATAGTTTAGAAATTGCAAGCCTCTTTTCTGTACTCAAAAGTTTGAAGTCATCTATCTCAAACCAAAGGTTACTTCCGCATATGGAATACCCTTTTCTACCGATCGAGTCGAACTACATACTGCCTGATTCCCGAGGACTGGGATATGTAGGCGAACTCACTGTCTGAGCTCAGCTGTGATCCAAACTACCCCCAATCATGTCCCAAGCTCCTAGTCTCATAAGTTCGACACACGGGCAGTTTTGAAAGTTTGCAAAAAATTGAATCGAACTACAAGTGGCCTGAATTCTCAAATAGCCTTAAATATATAGGAAACCCAATTCCAGGGTCTGGCCATAATTTTCAAAACTGTATCCACTTTTCGCTTTGAGAGATGAGTCAAGTTGGTCAGACAAAAATCGGGTTTGTCAAATTTCGTTGCCCAAGGACGGCTCCGCTGTCCCTACACAACGAAGGGGCAGCCGTTGACACCCAATTTTTGCCCTCCAAAAATTCAAATTAACTAGTCAAGCTTCTTGAATTGCAAATAGAGTAAAATATTTATTCAAAAATCAAAAAAATACTTGCTAAACTAGTTTTGGTGATATTCGCCATTTTTAATTGCCAAAATACCCTAATATACATTATTTATATTTAAAGTATTAATGATGTCTATTTTCTCAATTTAAAAAATCTATTTATATGAAGAAAAAGTATTTTAATTAAGGACCATTATCAAATTAAAGTAATTTACTTTGTTAAGCCAAGAAGCTTAATTAATTAATTAATTGAATAATTAGATTTAAGCAAATGTTGTCTACAATTGAACAAAATCGGCTATGTTTTTAATACAATCATGGCCACTCCTTAATTCCCAAAAAAAAAAAAAAAGAATCAGATCAGTCCAGCCCAAAATTCCCATTATCCCGGCCCACTTATGCTTAAGTCCCAATTCCCTTTTCCTTTCTTTTTCATTCTTCAGAAAAGAAAACACGCAACACCAAACGATCCCTTAAGCTCCCTCACGCTCTCAAACAGCTCATCTCCGGCCAATTTTGGCAAAGGTTCAACGCGTCTCTTTTCTGTCAGTCCTTGCCTCACCATTTCGGGCAAGGTCATTAATGAAGCTTTGTCATCTTCTCACATTGACAACCAACTCAAACGATAACAATACTCCTTTTTATTTTTTCTTTTCTATTTTTTCTTTACTTCTGAAGGAAGATTCAGATTTCAAGTAATTATCAACGAATTTCAACTTCAATAGCTGTCCCACATTGACTTTGGACAGAAGAAACCCTAGAATTGTCCTCTTATAAAGAGTAAACCATTTCTTCAATCTTAAAAATGGGTTTTTGACACCTACAATTGGTTTTTCGTAACCACAATGGGTTTTTACACCCTCAAGAGTTTGAACACTCAGAAACTCAGCTCAGCCTTGAGTTTTGAGGAGGTTCTCACTTACGGTTAAAATTTTGGGTCTCGTTTTCGTTCGTCGGAAGCTAGTTTGGGTGAAAGGTTGTTCGTCGACTCTCGTCGCCCCCGTCGTTGCTCAACAAAAAGGTAATTCCCCTTTTCTTTATTTATTTTCGCATCTTTATAGTTTTCTTTAATCCTGTTGATTTGTATTCCGTTGGGTTTGATTTAGTTCTTGTTAGGTATTCAGTTTTTCTCTAGTTTTGGTATGTGAATTATAAAGTAATGTTCCTTTTTACTTACTCATTTTTTTTCTTTTAGAGAAATATGGCTTTTTTGTGCAGTTGTTTCTTTCTTTAATTCTCCACTAAGATAAGCCATAAGTGACTGATCCTTCCTTTTCTTTAGAATAAAGATTGTCTAATTGGCTCATTCTATTCATATTTAGTTTGATTCCTTGTCTTCTATAATGTAGTAGAAACTCTACTTAAGAAAAATATTAAATGTGTTTTCATCCGGAAATGAAGTGAATTTAATCCATTTTAAACATTTTCTCAAAGAAAAATCAACTTTTCTTCCTTAAAAGATAATTTTGCCAAAAAGTGGAGTTTTATGATTAGCATGACAGTTTTAGCAATAAAGCAAACATTTTTAGCAAATAATCACATTAATCATACATTGAATCTCATCGGTCAACTGTATTTTACGGATCCTTAATACTAAGGCGCTTAAAACCTTTCCTAGGGAATCACCAGAATCCTTACCTCAAACTCTGGTCCAAAAATGATTTTTCTCTTGATAAACCCTTTTACCCGGTTTTCCAAACTTCCCTTAATAAATTAGGTGGCGACTCTAAAAAATATAAAATTCAATTAGAGCACTAACAATCTCTTAGTAGCTTTTATGCACCAGCGTTAAAGTTAACCGTAACACCCTTTAACTTGGTTTTCCTAAATTTCCTTATAAATTAGGTGGCGAATGTAAAAACAAAAAAAGTCCACAAATTCAAAGTAGCTTTTATCCCTCATGTAAAAGTGAACAGTAACAAATGGCGACTCTGCTGGGGATTTTTCTAGGTTCATATCATAAGGGCTTCAATATAATGTGATTATTGTTATTATATGCTTATTTGTTTACTTACTTGTATATAAAACTGTCATTGCATGCATATCATAAATTCAGCCAAATTGGCAAAAAACTGCATAGTTTTAACGCGACACGCGGGTTCGTGGTCGAGCCTTCACTAAAAAAAAAACTGAATATATTTCCTTGGAACACGTTGAAGGAGGAGTGGGTTCGCGGTCGTCCAACAGTCAACAACGGTTCACCTCAAGTAGTCCGCTCGAGTCCCAAAGTCATTTGAAAAGTCCACTCTAGTATTGCCTAGAGCCAAATCCCAGTGGACTAGCGCATGCTTACCTAGACGGGCTTGGATATTTGAGAAATATGTAAGCCCATTAAAAGACTAAGTTGTGTCGAGACGGTCTATAATTCAAAGACACCGCATCCCACTATGTGCTAATTGAAAACATGATTGTACCTATGTGTTGAACCATTGTCATTTCGGAGGGTGAGGGTGGGGGAGAAATTAACCATGCTCTGTTTTGTAGATGCTGCCCAACCTAAAGTTCGACATGGTCCTTGAGGCACCAAATATGCTAAAAATTTGGTGGGATAGATTAGATGATGCACAACAAAAGAAAGTCACAAACTGCTTAGGACACCTACCCTCGTTGATAACTATGAGGGTTGTAGGGAACTAATCAAAGTGTTTGTTGGATATTGGGATTGCGATAGGATGGTATTTAGGTTTGGAGAGATAGAGATGACCCCGACCTTGGAGGAAATCGGAGATTTCATAGATAGCAATGGAACCTGCTTAAGGAGGAGAAAGAAGCCCGACCATAACTTTTAATCCCGCATAAGCATACCCCCGATGAAATCCTAAAACTACCATCCTTAGCCAGTGCCAATAGGATCTTCAGTCCAACCATAACCTTTAGGGATTTGTATAACCAATTTGGAACCCAAATAGCATTCTTGGACTACTCCACCGAATTTCGAACCTTTGCTGACTGGGAAGCCACTCGACCCTTAGCCTTTGCCATATGTTTATTGGGACCCACGGTTGTTCCCAAAGACAAACATCTTTCCATAGATGCCCGTGTCATTTCTGTCACCCATGCTATCTTTTATGGTATAACCATAAATGGAGAAACCAAATACTTTGACTTAGTCACCACGATTCTTGCCGACATGTACTGAGCACTAGGACAATGCTGTAACCATCATAGGAACTTCCAAGGGTGAAACCTACTATTACAATGGTGGACCGTCAAACAACTGAACAAATCTGAGGGTCCCTAATACCAAAGTGACCAAAATAGAAAAGATAGACTCAAACTGTCCAAATTTAGGGTATCAGACCAAATGGGTTTGGGCCTTCATCTTTTCTAGACTTAGGGAAGACAATGTATAATGGATGTTCCCCGACTTCATATCTGATCGAGTTATGGTTAGAGGTAGAAAATGCCCATTCCTATCACTTATTGGAATTCGAGAGATCTGCCCTTATGCACCTGCTAGGGTTTTGAGACAATTCGGTAGAACCTAAATAATACCCCAAGTAGAAAACATGGGTCAATATGTGATCGACTATGAGGAAAACAAGATTCAAGGTGTAGGAGACCTCATCTAGGATGGAATGGCCGAATCATTTGGGGTCTTGAGACTTTAGCACAAGATAGGATTCATCCTAGATACTAAGAAGGCTATAAAGATTGATTGAGGGCACATTTGCAATGCACTCTCACTCCTGAACCCAACTTATATCATATGTTGAAGACAAGCCTTCTCAGGTCGAGATCAAGATGCACCTAACCCGGAGGCAAGCAGATGATAGGATGTCAAATATTTGGAGAAAATTGAACATGATCAAGTCGTCATAGCCAGCTTGACACATGAGTTGGGATTCACACATGAGTGCTTAGAAGATTTCAATGATCGCATAAAAAAAGAAATGGATGAGACAACACCAACGACATTCACAGAGAGAGGTTCTTGATGGAGTCATTGCTGACATCGACTCATCTCAGGATTCAGACTGCCCTTCGAAGGGCAAAGAAGGCTCGGATCGATAGAGCCTCATTATCTGCCACTGGAGGCCACTTCTGCTAATTTTACTTTCTTGTTTATAGCCCCTTGTCGACTTTATCATATTTTGTAATCCCTTAGGGAAAAATATTAATGAAACTATGATTTATGGGGGAAATGGTTTGATTTGACAAATGGCGCAATCATGTTTCAAAATGATTAGAAGGGCGTTGTTCAAAGGTCTTAAGAACTCGCGTAGCATAATTTATTGCAATTATATGATTACGTGATTAAATAAATATGTGTTTTCATGTGTTCCGTCTAAACGATTGATTGATTTTATATTCCAACCACTGTCCCAAAAGAAAAACACAAAAGAATACCAAAATTTCCAAAGAGCACCACATGCCTAATGACTAACCATTTTTCCCCTCTCCAAAAAGGTTGACTTGCTACCATGGACGCTCAAGATAGCCAAAGTGCCACTGCCCCTGTTGTCAACTTAGTTAAAGAAGAGGAAAACGAAGATTCGCTTCGACAAAAGATTCGTAGGCTGGAAAGAAAGATCAATTTGGTCAAGGCAAAGATCAAAGAGGCCGACTAAATCTTGGACCTGGCTGAAAGTCCGCCAAAAGGAGCCACCGAAATGGAGCGATACCGCGAGAACCCTCAGACGAGGTCGAGGGAATGGCGAGAAGCTCTATGCCACTTCTGGACAAGTGTCACGACCCGAACTACGAGCCATGACGGGTACCCGAGGCTGACCACCGAGCACCTCTCATTCTATGTCTTATCCTGCCTTCATTCACATATCTTATCATTTGAAAAAAAAATGATTTTTCATTTAAAACATACTCACTTGTATAAACATAAGCCCTTTAGGCCATCAAAATAATAATATACGTATGCTTGCATACACATGAAGTTTATGGGACCATACTACCCACACATACGTATCTACGAGCCTCTACTGGAATACTAGACATATGGACGGGACAGGACCCCGCCATGCCCAAAATATATATACACAAAATAATGTCTCAAAATAGCACCTCCGAAATAAGGG
>NW_026726999.1:0-36476 GCF_029784015.1 Lycium ferocissimum
CAAGTTTTTCTTATGTTAGAAGATGAATGAGCATATATATATATATATATATATTCACAAGCATGTGAGGGTCACATGCCCCTCTCTACACTTTTCAGATTTTTCTTTTCTTTTTCTTGAATTTTTCCCAAATAAAAGATGACTTATTTTGTCATCCTTTCCCTTATTTTTCTTCACATGGCCAATATGGCCCTTTTGGAACCTTCATGAACTCCTTTGGTAAAATTTCCGCTTTGCCCCTCGACTTTCCCCGAATATTACCATTTTACCCTAGCCTTCCACATTATTTTCATAAACCATTTTGCGAATTTCTCTTTTTACCCTTAGCCTCTCACAATATTTCCATACTAATAATAGTCATAAATAATATTCACGACAGCTCGTACATTAAAATAATTCTTGAAAATGACCTTGTCCTTATCTTGCCACGACTTTCTCGAATTATCTGAATGTATGAACTACGGGATATAACAAAATCGTGAGTAGGATAATTTCTCTCGTGCTTTCTGAGCTGCCGGGAAGCATAAGCTATAACTCTGCCGTGCCTTGCATCAATACACACCCAAACCAACACCGGAAGGCATCACAATAAATCACGTAGCCGTCGGTCCCCTCGGGAAGAGTCGGGGCGGAGGGCAGTCAACTTCTCTTTCGGCCAAATCGGAAGCTACGCTCGCAAGCATCACCACCGGAACTTAGCTCCTTCTCCGAGTCGACTTTGTCATCCCAAGGCGGGCCGAAATCGGCAAAATTCTCTACAAATCTCCGGTAATCGGCCAATCTGACTACGCACCTCGGCAGTGTCGTGGGTCTAGGACAATTCTTTACGGCCTCAATCTTCGGGTATCCACCGGATGCCATCGGCTCCTATAATATGCCCCATAAATGCCACCGAAGTCGATCGAATTCATATTTAGAAAATTTAGCATATAATTTCGGTGCCGGAGTGTGCCAAGTACCGTCCTCAAATGATCTGTATGTTCTGCTTCTGATCGAGAATAAACCAGGATGTCATCAATGAACACAATCACGAACATATCTAAGAACGCTCTGAATATCCGATTCATCAGGTCCATAAATATTGCTGGGGCATTTGTCAGCCCAAAAGACATCACTCTGAATTCATAATGCCCATATCGGGTCCTGAATGCTGTCTTAGGAATATCACCTCTCGTACTGTACTCGAGATGATAGCTCGACGCAGTCTATCTTCGAGAAACACTGCACCCTACAACTCATCAAACAAATCATCAATCTCGGGGAGGTGATATTTATTCTTGATGGTTACCTTATTCTTGGGTAATCAATACACATCCGCAACGACCCATCCTTCTTTCTCACAAACAATACGGCGCTCCCGGGGTGATGTGCGGGCCTAATAAAGCCCTTCTTTAATAAATCTCTCATTTGCTCCTTTCAATTCCTTCAATTACACGGGTGCCATTACGTACGGAGGAATGGATATACCGAGTATCGGCAAAATGATCAATGGCAAACTCTATCTCCCGCTCGGGGGGAAGACCTGGAAGCTCATCTGGGAATAAATCTAAAAATTCATTAACCAGGGACCGGAATGAAGAGTCGGTTCCTCTCCGCTTAAATCATGAACACGAACTAGATGATAAATATAGCCCTTCGATCATTTTTCTTGCCTTGAGGTATGAAATAAACTTACACCTCGGCGATTTGTATTACACCGCCCATTCTATAACTGGTTCCCCTAGAAATTGGAAACGGATTATCTTTTTTTGACAGTAAACATTAGCATAACAAGAAGCTAGCCAATCCATACCCATAATAACATCGAACTCAGTCATATCTAACTCTACCAGATCTGCCTTAGTGCAAATGTCACAAACAATTACCGAACAATCTCTATAAACTACCGTCTGTTATAACGAATCACCTACCGGTGTGGCTACCTCAAAAGGCTCTATCGGTTCGGATTCTATCCCAATTTTATTAGCAACAAGGGGAGAAATATATGATAAAGTAGAGCGAGATCAATCGGTGCATACACATCTCGAGAGAAGACCGCAATATACCCGCAACAACATTAGACGACGCCTCCGGTCCTCGGGCCGGCCCAGCATAAATGCGGTTCGAAGGACCGCTAGAACCGGAATCCCGCCACGACCCTCGCCGCGGCTCCCTGGCCGGTGCCGGCATACCTCCCGCCGCAGGCGCGCGCAACCGAGGATGAAGATGAACCACCACCGAACCGGTAGGCCGAGCCGCGCTACTCGCACCACCCCTAACCGGGCAACTCATCGATGGCCCCCCGACGGCCACAAGTAAAACACGCACCGGTGGCACGAAAACACTCCCCGGGGGCGCGTCTCCCACGGTGGGAACACGGAGGTCCGGGTGGTCTCATCCGACCACCGGAACCCTCGTCCAACCGTGAGCCCGAAACCCCGGAGCTCGGCCTCGCCCGAATATCCCGCACCCTCCGATCTCCTCGCCGGCGAACCGCGGGGTGTGCCCCGTCTTGGCCGGGGAGGATATACGCTTCGCTGCCGCCGAGGCCGCACCGCCTCGAAAATCCCCGGCCACCCGGCCAGATCTAGCCCTCTTGGGCCGGCCCTATCATAATCTCTGCCGGCCGGCGCCCTCTCGCGCCGGTCCCTCCATACCCCGAGCATGTGCTCGTACACGGGCAATATCCATACCGTCGGGCCGCCATCACTAAACAACTATCGACCAAATAGCGATCTAGACCCATCACGTACCGGTGCATCCGGTCGGTCATATCGCCCTACATAAGCGGACGCATGCTCGGCCGGCCGAGTCAAACTCCAAGCCGTACTCCCGGACGCTCCCCGCCCCGCTCAACCGGTAGAATGTCACCCCCGGCTCGCCGTAGCTTTGAAGGCCGAAAATGGGCAAGAAAAGCCTCAGTAAACTCGCCCCATACGGTTGGAGGGGCACCCTCACCTCTGGACAATACCCAGGACTCATACCAATTTGCGGCTACATCCCGCAACTGGTATGATGCCATCTCAATGTAGACTCGATATCGATCGCCTTAATCAACCGTAAAGTACGCAAAGACGCCCGATAAACTCCTCGAGGGTCCTCTCGCGGGCTTCGACTTGAAAAACTCTAGTGGATTACATGTCAGAAACTCACGGGCCCGCGAACTGTCTCGTCGGTCCGCCTGATCACCCCCTACCCATACCCGCGGGCTCGCCGCGACCAATCGGTCCCAATAACCGGACCGCCTCTCGCATAGCCCCATCATCCGCCCCCGGGCCGGGAGCCGGGGGCATCGGCACTCGAACCTCGGGGAGCCGGCGGTGGAGCCTCCCCGACTGCTGCCACTGCCGCCGTTCCAAGCCCCTCCGATACCGGTGGTGTAGCCGAACCGGCCGTCGGGGGCACACCTCCGAGCACAGCAAAGACGGCCCTAGTAACTCGCGGGCCTAGCCGGTCTCACCAACCGCCGTAGACTTGCCCTTCCGGGCAGCCGTGGCCTTCCTCGAGGCATCGCTCGAAAACATAACATTTCGTCGAGAGAAGAGTCATCCCGATAACACGGCTCATCGCACGATCTAAGATCAAAAGGAAAGATAACATCCTAAATGCCCCGTAGCTTTCTCGCTTATAGATGTGGTGCACAACACACCGATAAACAAGACTCTACGGACACGGTCGTAGACATTCCGAGGATGAATCGGCTCGATACCACTTCTGTCACGACCCAACCCCGTAGGCCGTGACTAGTGCCCGAGCTGGGCACCCAAACATATTCATCAAATCCGAATCACATACAGATGGCATACGTATACAAATATTAGACGCTGTCTCGAATTATCTCAAACTGTCTCAAACACATCTCAGACTCAAACATATGTATATCAGAAGCCAGCAAGGCTATCAAATGGCACAACGGCCCAAAACATGTACAAATGCAAGCCGACAAGGTCGCCACGGCGAACGGGATCGCTTCGGAACATATAACGTACAAACACACACGTACGTAATAGGCATAACCACACATATATGTCTACGGACCTCTAAACGGAAACAGAATCATATGACGGGACAGGCCCCGCCGTACCCCCGAACAAACATATACATATGCGACGAACGAATATATACCAAAATGTGGGTTTCGGAATAAGGGAGCACTAAACAAGCGAGAAAAGGGTGTCCTAGGCGGCGGATCACCAAACCGTGCGTCCGTACTGCGGGCATGAAACGCAGCCCCCGAAGAAAGGGGGTCAGTACGAAATATGTACTGAGTATGCAAAGCAGAAGATATAGTAAACAAATCTGAGTCATAATCGAAACAGAGGTACAGAAAGTAAATGCATCCGCAAAATATCAAAATGTTTACTTTCAAAATACAAATCATGCATAGGGCTCAGAAAATATGGTCGCCCGCCCGTCGTTGGCGCCATAACACAGCATAACTCCAGAAGGTTTTAAATCTCCGTATCCCCGTCACACATCATAACACAAAGATAACGCCATACACACGCATAACACCAAATATAAGCGGAACCGGCCCTCTAGCGAGGAGCTCGGCGAACCATAGCACATCATAACACCGGAGCATAACAAAGTGCGCACGACAACAGAATCGGCCCGGGACTCGGCGAAAGATACAACAGAATGCACGAGCAGAGTCGTGAGTAACCATATGTATAAAATCATTATCATAGACTCAAAAGATAAGTAAAATGACCATACTTGAAAATCGAAATAATAGCCAAACCAAATTCTTTCAAAAGTCATCAGGATTACAAAAAGAAGAGTCGCGGGACCCACAGACGGGTGTCGACCCGAGCCGGTCCCGCCTATGAAAAAAACATACTCATCATACGCCATACAACCTCCTACGAATATATCGAGGCAATCCGAACCTTTCTGTGAAAGATACGGGCGTTCGTAGTTACGGAGTTCTTTAAGAACAAAACTTTTATGCAAAATTTGGAAATCAAATAATCCAAAGACATAAGGGCCAATATTTCGTCATATCAACATACGAATTCCAAGAAACAAATAAGAGTCATAAAAATGCTCGGATTGCGAGAATAGAATTTCCTCGAGGCTCGTGTCATAGCCTATTTGTAACTAAGGCATGCCAAAAGAGGAAAGGATAGAGCTTTACGTACCTCGTCCGTTCTCAATGCTAGTCCAAACTCAAGCTAATGCCAACCTACGCCTCGGGCTCCCCAAGGTCTACAAATACGTCATAATATGCCAAACATTAGCTATGGACGTTTAGGCATTTAATTCCAAACTAACACTAAATTCTACAAAAATTTGGGCAGCATTTCCCCTGTAAATAGGCCAACCCCGAGAATTTAACTCGGCCAAATCAACAACAACAACATCAACAACCAACCTAGCAACATCAATAATCAATTCAAAATGAATTCTAGCATTAAATACGCTTTCTACATAATCCAACAACATTCATTATATTCAATTCAACGGCTTACCTTCAAGCCAACATCAACGCTTATACATTTAAAAACTAACCCGAACCCATACCAACAATATTCAAGGACATTTCAAACAATTCATACAACATTTCCCACATTCCAACAATTGCTCCAATTTACCCGAAAACAGCCCCAAACCCGAGAACCTCAACTATAACACACTTCCGACTTCCGAATCATGATTTGCATCAACAATCCACACTATAACGATGTCATTCTCATAAATATACAAATTACATCACATGCACAATAACCTTCAAATCAGCCCATACAATTACAACATCAATCTTGAGTCATTAAACTCTCATTTTCAACATAGAGTTCACAACGACAACATTCAAAATTCCAAATAGAATTAATTCATTCATTGTCATATAATGTGACCCATATTCGGCCAACACTACACATATACATATGTTGATGATTCTCATTCTTTTCTTCACACTACACAACTAAACATGCTACATAAAATCATTTCATCATCCCAACACAATCCACACACCTACACGGCCAAATCTCATACACACGGCCTCAACTCCAACATACTATATTTCATGAATTTCATCCATTTTAACATACTAAAACATGAATACATCATTCATAACACATTAAACATGATTAAATCTTACCTTTCTTCCTTCAACTTCACAACTAGCTAGGGTTAGCTAGGATGAAAACTAGCGGTTTGATCGCTCCAACAACACTTTCACGTTACTTAGGGACCTCCAATTAGTGGATTTGCACCAATGAAATATTTTTGGGATGGCTAAAATTGGACTTGGTTTTTTTGGGTTCTTGGCCGAGAGCCTCTTGGTTTTCATCCAAGGTTCTTGTCTTTTTTTTTTCTAAGTATAGAATGAGGATAGATGACTTAGAAGTCATCTTTTAAGCTTCCACAAGAGTTATACATGTGTTCATGGCCCACACACATGTGTTGGAGCAATTAAAATTGGCCACCAAATGTGTGGGAGCCACCCCCACACCACACGGCCAACATGGCTATTTTGCATGATTTGCAACTTTCAATTATTCCACTTTTGGTCCCAAATTTTCCTAAATGTCCCATGCAAACAAATTCATGAACAACTTATGTCTCAAAATAAAATCGAAAGTCAAAAGTCTCGACTTTGCATCCCGGAATGGTTTTGTCTCTAACTTATCATAGTTAAACCGGATTGTCCCAATGTAGAAAATACGGGATATAACAAAACCACACCTTTGTATACAAGTAGAAAAATCCAGTGTCTCATTGGATGAGACGGGAAGACCACCTTGCTTCTCCTTACCAGAGACTATGACATTAAAGTCCCCTCCTATTATCCAAGAAAGGTCATGCTGATTTGCTAACTCCACCATAGCTTCCCACAACTCTTCCCTCTCATCTCTAGCACACTTAACATAAACTATTGACACCAGCACTGATTGATTCAAGGATGAGTGAGTTAGCTGTAGAGTAACTTGCTGTTCTGATTCAGATATGACTACACCAATCCATTCATCTGTCCAAAAAATCCAAATCTTTCCTGAACAGTTCACCTTACAATTCTGATGGCCTAACTTCCTTCTATACTCTTCAATAGCAATAGGATCCTAAAAGGGCTCCATTAGGCCTATAATAGAATAATGATGTCTCCTTTTTAGATCAATTAACCTCTCAAAAGACTTCTGAGTGTTAACTGACCTAATATTCCAAAATAAAGCTTTGTCTATCATTGAGAATTATTGGTTTTGTCCTTAATCCTCCTTGTTCAAACTCCTATGCTGGAATACTGGTGCTTCTGAAAGGTTTTTGTTTATTTATTGCCTGCTTCAATTTCTGCACACTTCTAGGAGATAAATCTCCCTGCTGTGCTATATCATCAATGTTCTGAGTTAAATCTTCCTCATCTTGGCTATTGAGATCAATATGTGCCGCATCTTGTTTCTCATAGTGTGCACTCTATACTTGTTCTACAGGCAAATTAACAGCCTTGTTACTTGGTGGCCTTGTGACTTCTTTTCCTTCTTTTTCTGCATTCTCTTCCAATCCCTGATCTGATATAGGAGTCTCATCTTGTTCTGCATCCTTTTCTTTTTCTTCATTCTCCTCCAATCCCTCATCTTGAACTGCATCCTCCTGCAGTACTTCACCTGATTTATCTTCTTCCATACCTTTCTCCAAGTTTTTGTAGATTAAGGTGTCACCTATTTCTTCTGATTCATGTTCCTTATCTTGTCTAACGGTAGTATTTGTGTTCATCTTAGACACCTGTTGAGACAAAATCTCCCCTTTATCATTGAGTTGCTTACCAAAGTTCTGCTCAATCCATGCCCTTGCTGATATCCTCTCTACCTGATTGGATTCTTCCATCTGCTTTTCCTTGCCTTTATCATTAGTATTTACAATTTGCTGCACTGTAACAATCTGATTAGCATCCTTAGAAACCTTTTCTTCTACCATCCTTCCATCTGAAGACTTCTGCATATCAGTCAAGTCTACTATATCCTCATCCGTGTTCGCAAAGTCTTGCCGCATATTGATTATTTTGCAAAGCTTGATTCTCCTTCGGTCTCCAAGAGTTTTTATCATATTTACCTCTATGAAAATGCCTCTTATTCCTTTATTTTCCTTTCTTCTCCTTGAATCCATCATTCTCATTAACCTCTGGAGGCTGCACCTTGTCTACTGCTTCCTTCCCTTTCATTGTGTCAGCATTAGACCCCTTGTTTCCAGATCTGCTATTTTTTGCATTGTTTAGATTCTTATTCTTCCTTTGATCTTCCTTACTGTTCTCCTCCTGTTCCTTTTCTGAACTTTGTTCCTCATCCTTGGGGTACAATTCTGGATGAATGACATAGCAATCTTGTTCATTATGCCCTTGAAGTTTGCAGTTTTTGCAATACTTAGGAACATGATCATAATTGATCTTTATCCATTAATCCACAATCTCCCCAGTACTCTTCTTTTTCATCCCTATATTGATTCTCTTCGGGAATTCCCCAAACAAGTCTACTTCTACCTTCACTCTCGCACAACTTGGCCTGGTTTTATTAGTTGTGGCCATATCAACTTGTAGGGGCTTTCCAACAGCAGATGCTAGTGAAAAAACTGCTTCTTTCACAAAATAATTTGGAGGTAATGATGGGAATGATATCCATGCAATAGCAATCTTTGTTTCCTCCTCTGGATCAAACCATGGATCCCATTTGAAAGTACGCATGGGATAAGACCAGCTCTTATGCGTATTGTAATATGCAAGTTTGGACAATAAGGTCACGTAATCTTCTAGAGAAGAAGCACGTATTAGCACATACCTATTGCTCAGCAAACCAATAATACACTCTCCTTTCAAACCACATTGTTTTGGAATTAAGGTTCTCAATTCTTTCACGTCAGGCCATCCGTATGAGAATTTCCCAACGACAGCATATTGTAGTTTTTCCTTGATAATCATATGTTCAATATCTTCTTTATCCCATAATACCATGGGCTCTCCATGCAAATACGTGACCTTTTTCATGAGTAGTGTAGGACTATACGTAGTATTAGTAGTTGTTGGATTAAGGGTTGTTGCATAAGTTTGGTTCGATAAAAGGTGAATAGGTTGCAGTGGTGCTGTTGTAGTAGCCTGGACAGCCACAATGGGTGGCTGTCCAGTGGCCGGAGAGGCCATTCTCGCCGTGACAAAGGTGGGAAAGCTATTAGGGTTTCAGCTAGGTTTAGGGTTTTGGTAGCTCTTGTATGGATTAGACCAGACCTTGGGGTGTATTTTTCGTACTAAGTTTAGGTCATTAAAAGTATGATTAAGTTTAAACTAAAGTAACTAACAGCTTACGGAATTTGGGCAGCATTTCCTTTGTTTCATCAACATTTCTCCATATAATAAACAACTCCCAAACATCAGTAGTAACATCCATAATATCATAATCAAGAGGCTTCTTTCGAATTAAGCATTGTCCAATCCTCAAAACTCCTTTTAAAGGTCATTCATAACCATAGCTACAACACAACACCATATTCACTTACATACAATACCTTCTCAACGTCATTAGTACCACCCACAACAAGATTATATCCATAGCATACTACGAATCATGACTCAAGTTAATTTGCTACTAAAAAATATCACTAAATCCATACTTGAGCTTCATCTTCTACTTTCTTCCCTCATCCAAGTTATTCAACAGCCAAATACTTTTAATAACATGAAATAGATGTAAAACTCACCTTTTATTGTACAAGGATGGACTTTGGATTAATGAATCTCACTTGAATGAAACTCCAACTTCAACACCAAAGGAAATCTTGAATTCTACAAACCCTAGAGAGTCTCTTCACACTTGATTCTTGGTATTTAATCTTTGATTTCTCTTGGGCTTGGGGTATTATGATAGGGGGAACGTTCTAGAGCCTTCAAGACTTAGGGAAAGTGTGGGAAATGAAAAATAAGCACAAGGGTCATCTATATATAAAAAGAGAAAAGAGTAAAAAAAAAAATGACCCGACCCGATTATACGGACACTTATACGGTCCGTATAACTTTATACGGTTCGTATAAGTGGTCGTATAATCCCACCACAGATTGACCCTTCTCTGGAATGTTATATGGACCATTATACGGACCATATAAGTGGTCGTATAACCCATTTTTTCCGAACTTGCTTCCGTTGATTCGTTTGACTTCCAATCCTTGAGGAACTGTCTTGGCACTTACACAACACTTCATTAACCATCTAAGGAGCCCTTTAGCTCCTCCTCAAGACATTACTAAATAAATATTAACTTAATTATTACGAAAACCTTCCCAAACACAACTTATATATCACTTCCTTCAACGAACTTAGTTCCACCGATTCATGTGGCTTCAAAATCTTGTAGTACGCACTTTAAAGCTATCAAATACTCTCTTTAACTTCATAAGACTTTATGTTTACCTTAAACTCACATTAGTCTATTCACAATGCAACAACTCAAAATTTTCGAGATGTAACAGCCTGCCTCTGAATCTCTGCACTGTCTGAGATAGAACATGTTCTTATACCTGTTCCACCAATCTCTTTTCATTCTTCATCTGCCGTTGAATTACTTCTGAGATATTGGTTGGAACATGCTGACAGACCTGTTTCATATATTTGTATAGCTTTGTGTCTGCAACTAGTCAATTCACCTCTGATCACTTTAAGCTGTTCTTCATACATTGTCTTTTCTTCTAGGTCATTCATCTCCTGCACTTGATGACCTGTGATCATTCCTCCTCTGCATTTGATGACTATTTGATATAAAACATGTTTTGCATACTTGTACTATTTCTTCAATGAACTGCTCCTCCTCCTGAGTCATCTACTCTCCCTTTTGTTGCTTGCTTTGTTCAGTTGTTCTATTCATATCTCATTCATGCTATATAGTGAACATCTCTGTGTGCCTGGCTAGGTCAGCTTTTTCATCTCTTTAACTGTACTTGTCTGCTTGTCTATATCTGATGGAACATGTTTATGGACCTGAGTCATGTGCATTTCCCACAATTGTTTCTTTACGGTAGATCAAGTCATTGGGCTAGTTCTATGTGCATTGCATTCTTGCTCATATTAGGACATTTCTTTGTGTTTGGAACTTCTGCTTTATCCAACAAGATATCTAGCTTTGTTCAATCATTCTTGAGTATCCTTTCATGTATCTAGACCTGGTTTGTCTTCTTCATTGTATCATGGTCAATCATTGATCATCAAAACTCACAAATGCATTAGTCAAGCTAATGCCAACAAATTTCCCCTTTTTGATGATGACAAACTGTAACGACCCGCCTAGTCGTTATTGGACCTTCCGCACCCCGTGTATAAAAACCAAGTGTATCGTCAAGAGATAGGTCCACGGTGGAGTTTTAAGTGTAACATTTAACCATAATTGAATTAGATGAGAGTTCAAGAGTTGTGGGCCTGGGAGAGGCGTCTTCATTGTTGCGGGTAAATGACCATCATAGTGAGCTCGCTGTATTAGTCCGCTGTAGCTGTATGAGTGGACCAGTACTCGCGTGTAATGACTTTATTTCAAAATTAACTCCTTTTGTCCATAAAACCCCTCTTCTAAGCCGTCATTAGGGTATTTCTAGAGTGAAACACCTATTGACTAGGGAAAAGTAGCCCTCCAAACATCCTTCACATTATCTGCCTTAAAGATTTCTCTGTCACGGTTTCCGGCCCAAGGACGGGATAGTACATACTCCATGAACGTTTTCTATAGCTACTTGGCAATGACGTAGGTTATGGTTTACCTAAGTTAGACTTTATTAGTAAATCGTATATATGCTATAGAATTAACAGGAGAAAGTATGATTCTTTCTTTGGACGCGAAGTTCGATTGGATATTGTTTAGGTTAAGTTAAATACTGATTTCTGTGGGCATCGTGCCATTAAGTGAATAACTGAACCAAGATGCGTAGTTAATAGGCCAAAAAGGGGAAGCTAAGTAGTGAATATGGTTTTGTTTATTAATCTAGTTAGCATGGTGGGGTATGTGCAATTACCGAGTTGGCCATAATAGAGTCTTGTTGTACCATGGGTGGGGGCGACCTATTGCTAAATCATAGGAATCCTCATCGGTTATTCACGTTGTCGTTATTTTATGTACCGAGCATGCGGGATTCGTCAATATTTACTTCCTCATTGATTCGGGGTGATTCTATATTCATGTTATTGATGAGTCGAGTTTGAGTCTTGGTATTGCTATTGTGTGCTGATTTGTACTTGTTACATCTCAAAAATTTGCACGTCATTTGTGTCGTAAGTAAACTAACGTAAGCCCGGAAAGGTCATGGAACCCTTATAAGGTTAAGAAATACTTTTAACAAGTGTTAAGCAAGTGTCTAAAGGTTCCGGGATTAATCGAATTGAAGGAATTAAGCTTGTCCAAACTTTGGGAAAACTTGGCAGAATTTTGGACAGGAAATTTTGGTCCAACTTGAGAGAGGCATATCTCCTAGAATATGAAGAGTTATGGAATCCATAACTATGTACATTCAAGTTCAGCGAGTCTTTTTTCCAATGCAACTGACATATCGCAATTCTGAGAAGTATGGAATAAGTTACGGCCCGTACTAAAATGTATGTCCCGTACATTTTGGATGTACTTTACTCAAAATTTCAGAAAAATTAAATTTTTTACCTCCAAGTATGGGATGAACAGTAGCACGTACTTGGAAAGTATAGGATGAACGGTAGTCCAGTATGCCAACCCCCAATTATGAAATGGCGCTTGTCCACACGCGCCTGGCCACGTGTCACATATTTAATTTCAGCCCATTTTTTGACCCGGAAGCCGACCCGTAGCCCTAAATTAAATCAGCCCCAATTCTCTTATTCACAAAAACCTAGCAGCCATCCCAAATTTCACGATAAACACCATTTTCAACCCCAATCTTTGTTTTCATTTTCTCACGTACATATTTTCGTTGCTGTTCTCGTTGCTGTTCATTGTTGTTCATCTAGGAAAGGTTAGTTTCCTTACATTTTTTTTTCTTTCAAAAAATGATACTAGGATTTTGTGCATATTGTTTGAAATCTGGACTATAAAAAACAAATTTTCATAGTTCCCTAATCGTAATCAAGACATTTATTATCATATTGTGCATATTGTTTGATATTTTTTTTCAAAAAACGATGTAGTCTAGGGTTTTCGCCATCGTGCATATTATTATCATTTTTTTGATTCCGTTTGACATTAAGTTGAATTACTTGGTATTCTTTGTTTTTTTATTTTGTATTTAGGTAGTACATGGCTGATTTTGTGTATGTAACCTTAAGATGGTACCATGGAGGTGTGTTATACTTAAATAATGGGGAGCCAATATATGAAGGTGGGGAAGTTACTGATATATTCAATGTCGATGTTGATATGTTGTCTTTTTTTGAGTTGAGAGACTTTATTAAAGAATTAGGATACACAACTACTTGCACATTCGCATTAAGCCACCTCATTGTGGCATTTTGGTAGATGTTGATAGTGATGAGGTTATTTTAAATATGTTTGTGGGTTTGAATGATGGTGACACTGTGGAGGTTTTTGTCAAGCACATGGTTGATGAAGCAGTTGTTGACCCACCTTTATTAGAATATGTTAGTCATGAGGATAGGGAGGAATCTTGTTCCCCTTTTAATAAAGGGGCTGATGACATAGGGGCTGATGAAAGATGTAGTAATGAAAGGGTTGTTGAGGAGCCCTTAAATTGTCCTAATGCACCTTTGTCCTTTTCTACTCAAACTTGTGAAAAAACACCTCCTCCTACCTCCTATACACCCTCTGCCACTCGCTGAAAAACACACCACCCCATTCCTCTTTTACTTCAAATTTTTTCTCGTTCCGTAAAAACACCTCCTACCTATCCTACACCCGCTGTTGCTCCCGAAGAAACAACACCCCATTCCTCTTTTTCCTTGTCTGGATACTACCGCTGAAAATACAGCAGACCTTCCTCTTCTACACTGCCGTTCATGAAGATCTTAAAGATGTAGGTAAATTGGATCTCGATTCCTTAGATGAGGGTTCGATTTCTCAACCGATGATAGTGAACAATCTGTAGATGACATAGAAGGGGAAGGTGAGGATGAATATGCAAGTGATGAGGCTGATGAGGTAAGAGAGTTGAGGGCTGAAAGGAGGATTGAATTTCAGAGGAGAAAAAGAAGTGAGAGGGCAAAACCTGACAGTGAAGAGGTTCCAGCAGGTCAAGCTGGTGTGGATCTAGGATTTGATGAAACTAGAATAGGTAAGGTTAGTCTTGAGGGTAGGTTAGGAGGTGATGAACTGTTTGTAGATAACAATATGACTGTTTGTTTATTGGCTAACTGGTAGGCACAAAACTATAATAACAATGCTTGAGGAGATTAGGGTGAAAATGATGGCAAGGATTGGAACATTAAGGGAGTTTGTAAACACTTGGAAATGTAACTACTCTCCAACGTGTACGAAGGTGTTAGGAGGAAAATGCTACACTTTCAATGCAATGTAACATTGAGTTTAATGGAGTTGCCGGTTTTGAAATTAGGGAAGGACTATATCAACACACCGTGGATATTTCTAAAAGGCGGTGCGGTACCAGTAGGTGTGGACTAAAAGGCATCCCATGTGCACATGCTTTAGCCGCAATTCGATTAAAAGGTATGATCCACTTGGCTACATTGACCATTGCTATAGCAAAGAGACTTACATAAGAACATATGAGCATGTTCTTCAACCAAATCACAAACATGGAAATGTGGCCTTTCTCTACCCGCCCTAGCGTGGCTCCACTAGACATAAAAAGCATGCCGGTAAGCCTCAAAAGACCGAAGGAAGGAGAGGTGAAATTCCAAAGTCTCTGGGAAGATGCCAAGAACCGGAATGGCCATGACTTGTAGCAATCGCCATAATAGGCCACAATGTGCGTAGCAGGTGTCCAAAAAAGACTCAAGCAGACGGACAAGAAGCTCTAGCGGTGGAAGGGCCAACACATCACAACCACCATCTTCAAGCAAGGTCATGGGGAGACCAAAGAAACCACCAACAAAACTAGTACTGTTGAAAAAGAGGCCAAGAGGAAGACCTAGGAAAACTGCCCAAGCAAGAGGAAATAATCCCGCAAAGCGGTAGAGTTCATGCTTCGTCATTCCCCGCAAAGAACTAGTGCACCCCACTGCTAAAAGAGGAAGAGGAAGTGGCACTAGTGCACCATATAAAAGGCCTAGAGTAATGGGAATGGGTGTTTTCCAGTAAAATGGGTTCAAAACGGTTAATGTGAGTGCCTTAATACGCACAAGTGTTCTTTTATGTGTTGTTTCCATTACTAAGTGTTATTTTATGTGTTGTTTCCATTACTAACTCCTTGGTATTATTTGCGTGAACAGCCTGGCATGTCAAGCAGCAGGATTGTGTCAACTAGTAAAGCAAAGGTGACCAGATCAGCAGTTACCACTGGTGACATTGGCTACAAGCCAAGTGCAAATAGTAAGCTGAAATGGAGAGGCAATGAAGCAATCACAACCAGGAAACTACAAGAGATACAGGAGAAAATGACAAAAGGTAGAGGTAAATCAGCAAACCCAAGCCAAGAAAGCACCTGTTCACAGACCTGCTGCCCATGGAAAATATAATTATGATGAAAATGTCCTCAGTTCTTCAATGTACACATTTATGGATTGACATTTTAGTATTTTGTCTTGTTCGTTTAATCAAAACAACATATTAGTATTTTGTCTTGTTCGTTTAATCAAAACAACATTTTAGTATTTTGTCTTGTTCGTTTAATCAAAACAACACTACAGTACATAGCTGTTTAACGTGTTCCAATTCCATTTCAGCTTGACATAGCTGTTAAACGTGTACAAATTCAGCAAAGGGCATGAATTTAATATGGTCAACAAAGACGATTAAAGGCACTAAATACGACATGGTCAAGGACCATTAAATGGCACTAAATCCAACATGGTCAAGGACCATTAAATGGCCTAATAATTCGGTTGAATGCGAATTGCCCTTCTTTTGGGGTGGTCTTTAAATTTTGCCCTTCATATTTGAAATCTTTAAATTTTGCCCTTCGCTAAATCCCATAGGTTTCAGGTTCGAACCCCCCACACGGTCAAAATTTTAAAAAAAAATCGCAAGGCAAAGTTTAAATTTCGCTATGCCCCCATCGGCATACACGGTTGTGAAGGAATTAGTAAAGTTATGCCGGACCAAGCATACTTATGCCTTATGGGCGTACTTGACATAAGTATGCCGGTTCCGCATAACTTTGATAATTCCTTCATAAGTTTATGCCGGATCCGGCATAAAAGTTTGCCCATTAAAAGTATGCCCCCATCGGCATAAACTTGTTAAGGATTTACCAAACTTATGCCGATGGGGGCATACTTATGCCTTATGGGCAAACTTTGCCTTGAAGCATATATATGTATTTTTTCAAGCATATATACCAAAGTTACATGGAAAAGTATTATGCTACAACCAAATGTCCATCCCAGATACAAATTCACACTTTGGCTGGCAATACAAGGTAGATTAGCAACTGTTGATAGACTTCAGAAATATTTTCCCATCTTCTGTGGGCAGACCCAAGAAATATTTTCCCATCTTTATTTTGAATGCTCCATCACAAAAGGATTGTGGTACAGATTGTTGGTATGGCTGGGGTACACTAGAAGAATAGGGGGCTGGCAAGATGAAATCACATGGATCTCACACATTGCTAGACACAAATCAGGCCACTGCTCCATTACTTGCTGCATTTTTGGTATGCTAGTGGCATTGGTTTGGAGAGAAAGGAACCTACTCAGATTTCAAAATACTCGGTTTCTTCCCGATAGACTCGGCAGAGAGATTGCACAACATATTCACATCCAAGGCAGAACAATTTCAAATGGCAGAGCTCTCTTCGCTATGAATTGCTATCCCTAGCTAAGTGTAGTTGATTAAACTCCGTCGTTGTTTTTTTAATGTAATAGTTGCTCCTAGTTTGACTTATACAAGTTAGTGAGTAGGAATTTTACCATGTACAGTTGAAGGTCAGCTTCAACTTTGTGCTGTACAAGTTTTTTGGATGGAATAAAATAGACTTTCAACCAAAAAAAAAAAGTTTGCCTTATAAGGCAAAGTTTAAATTTTATATGCCCCCTCCGGCAGACTTTTAGTTATGTTTAACTAAAAGTCTGCCGGAGAGGGCAGACTTTGCCTTGAGGGGCAGACTTTTAGTTATGCCGGATCCGGCATAACTTTAACTTTTTCTTAAAGATTGTATGCTGGATCCGGCATACACTCCCCTAGTCCTGCCTTGCGAAATTATTTTTTTATTTTATGCTTGAGCGGGGTTCGAACCCTTAATTTCATGTATTCGCTCATCTTTCCAAGCAAAGGGCAAAATTTAAAGACCACAAATTTGAGTGGCAAAATTTAAAGACCACCCCAAACGAAGGGCAATCCGTGCAAAAAAATGTTGAAACCATCTATATAACACAACATACACACACACACCATATCACACATTCACCACACTAAACTACAACAACAACATCAACGTGCAACCAATAGCAAGCACAACAAACACAACAACTAGTGCACCAGCAGCAGAGCACAACAAACACAACAACATATAACATCTACATCATACCAAAAGAAGATGCTAGCTTTCTTTGTGAAAAAGTTAACCCGTTCTTACGTGCAAACCGATGATTTTGTAAGTTTTTTTATATTTGTTATTATTATTTGATTTACGTGAAAACCGACGATGTAAACTTTCTTTTTTGTTCATTGAAGATACTTCCACATGAACATCATGACATTTTCCAACGACAACAACGCATGCCGTGTTAAAGTATCAAGATGACACCGTTCACAAGATGACGTTCAGAATTGGGAAAAAAGCTCGTTTATGCCAAGGGTGGAAGGCATTTATAGATTCAAAAGGTTTGAAAGAGGGAGACACACTAGAGATTTGGGTGTGTAAATGTGAGTGTGGAGATGGCATAGGATTTCATGTATTTAAAAAAGAGATAGAGATCATAAATATTGATTAGTAGATCTCTATTATTCAATTGTCTATGTTTAACATGTCCATGTATGCTACTATTTTGATTAAGACAATGATTAATGTTATGTGGATGTGATTTTGATTTTAATTTTAATTTCGGATAAATACTTCAAAACACCTTAACATCAAACTTCTTCATTCATACATGATAAAATAGATGTATATGTTAGAAAATTTGCCAAAACAAAAGGCAAACAAAACATAACATAGCCAAGACACTACCACCACTACCACTATCTATGGCAATTTGATTTTTCCATTGTTTGAATTGCCACTACGGAATACAAAACTTATGAACACAACAACAACACAAACAACAAAACAAAAAATGAAATTCCTATGGAACCTACCCCCTTTAGTCTTCCTTGTGTCTTCTTTTTTTGGTCCATCAACCTCGACCAAACCCATGTCAACACTAACCGAATTATTATCGTTAGTAGTGATCTCATCCAATTCCATCTTCAAACTCCGATATTGCACCAATTCCTTCTCTAAATCTCTAATTTTGTTAACCAATTTTGGGAGGATAAATTTTGATCTTGGATCAACTTCATCTCCGTCCCTCAAATAAAAAAACTTGCATTTTTGAGCCTGAAAAATAGCAAAACGAGCATAATTTTACAAATTTAATTTTTCAATAAATCAAAAAATGGGAGCAAGACCATACACCATAATAGGGACAAGACCAAAAGATCTTCTTCCAGGGTTGTTTTTAGACCAAGAAGTTTGCATTTGCAACAAATTCCGTGTTGACATTGGACCACGGTTCTAAGCATAGGATCACTCTCATCCATACACAATCGACCAAGGTCAATTTTTTCCATAACAAACCCTAAGAAATGAAAAATGACTAAATATGAGCAAGAATCACTCAAGAAATTTAAAACAATAAATTTCACATGAACGAAAATTTAAAGAGAAATAAATGAGAAATAAACCCTAGCTAACGAACCTCTTTCCAACGATTGGAGCGATTAAGGTGTTGATTTTTAGAGGTATAACGATTGGAGTGGTTGAAGTTATGGAGTGCCAAGCATTTGCTTTTTGACAAAAAAATGGAGATGGGTATTAAATGGGTGAAGAAGAAGATGAAGTAGCCGTTTGGGTGTAAAAATGGAGGGAGTTCAAATTAATCTACATGGCATCTACGTGGCAGTCCAGTTGGCGCTCCAAAACACGTCACATGCTCTTTTTAAAAGGCTATAACGCGCCACCGAGCGGTGTATTCACGCTCTTGTCCACATCAGCAAAAAGGGGCATTTTAATACTGAAAAAAAAATTTCAGGGGGGTAATAGGTCCAACGCAAAGGTTAGGTGTGTAGTTGGCATTTTGGTCAAACGTTGGGGGGTATTTTGACTATTATCTCAACGGTAACACGTACTATACCCGAATTTTTCAGAAAATTTAAGTTGGTGGACTTGGCCTATATATTGATTTCCCACACTTGGACCTCATTTTTCACCAAAATAAATCCCTAATGTCTCTCTAAGTTCCCTCTAACATCCATGAACACCCTAAATAATTTCAAGAGAAGATCAAACTCCAAAACCCTCAACTAGTTCATAAAAAGTGTTTGTTCTTTCTTCTACATGGAGTAGTGGTGAACTCTGTCTTGGAACAAGTTGTATGAGTTGAAGTTCTTCAACTATAAGGTATGTTTTTCATCTTATCTCTTATGTTACGTTAATTTGAAGGTTTAGCAAGTCTTAAAAGTGGAAAGAGTTAGGGGGAAAATGTCACGACCCAACCCCATGGGCCATGACTAGTGCCCGAGTTGGACACTCATATACGAACCTATTAGATATAGTCAAACTGAAACTAAGGACGGAATGGAAACTCGTAAAAGCAACTAATGATTCACAATGCCATATATCATCATAAACTCCTTTGTCTCGAGGAGTCATAGCTCGATTAAAGCATAACACAAAACACAAGCCGACAAACTTTAAACAACATATACGGGAATATACAAAACAAACCATATCGACACAGCTGAACAACACCTATATACAACCCACACATGTCTACAGACCTCTAAAAGTTATCAAGTGAAATATGACGAGATAGGGCCTCGCCGTACCCCTGGCTATGCATAAGTCTACATCAAAGATTTGTATCAAAATAATCTAAGCTCCGGAACAATGGAGCTCTCCAAATAGCTGAGCAGAAGTCCTAGGCTGGGGGATCACCAAATTGAGTGTCTGTACCTGCGGGCATGAAATGCAGCCCCCCGAAGAAAAGGGGTCAGTACGAGATATGTGCTGAGTATATAAAGCATGAAATACAATAAAGATGATCATGACTGAATAAAAGGTTACAGGAGACAAGTATGACAATCAAAGATACCAACGTACTTGTGCCTTATGAAATGAAAATCATGCATATCAATATCAATATCATATACCATACCCGGCCCATTATGGGACTCAATGAATAATGTCGTGTACACGTATACTGTTATATCCCGCATTTTGTACGTCAGAATACTTTGAGACACTTGCCGGAAGTTAAGGGCAAGGCCATTCTCCGGTTCTGTTTTAATGCGCAAGTCGCTTGTAAATATTATTGGCATGGAATATCGAGGGCAAACTTGGAATTTGGAAACTATTATTATACATGACTTATTGGAGAAGTCATAGTGGCCGTGGGTCCCATTATTTTATGGCCATGTGATTATATGTATAAACTAAGGTTTATAAGTCATCTTTTAATTTGAAGAAAAAAAAGAAGAAAATTCTAGAAAAATTTGGAAGAAAAGAGGCATGTGCATGGTCATGTGCCACTTATGTATATATATATGTGTAGGTCATCACTTTGGAATTCAAGAAAATTCAAGAAAGAACAAAAGAAAGATGAAGAAAGGAGAAAGAGAGGAGAAGAGATACGGCCAGGGCTGGCCAGTTTTGGCCATGAAATTTTGATGAAGAAAAATTATTTTCTTCCATGTTTTCCACTCTTTGGAAGGTGCTAAACAACATGAAGTAGTTGTTGAATCAAGCAAAGCTCTTGTTCTAGCAAAACCTTGTCATAGCCGAATGAAAAAGGAGAAGGAAGAAGGTGAGGTTCTATCCTCTTTTGCATGTTTTACGAATGTTTTGGACATGTTGTAACGCATGGAAATGGATGAAAATCATGAAAACATGAATATGGAGGTTGTGGCCGTGTGTGTTTGTTGTGGTGTGGGAAGATTGAATTAGTTTTATGTTGTATGTTGCTTGTTGTTGTAATGTATAGAGAAAGATAGAAATTCATGGAAATATGTGTGTAGTGTTGTAGCCGTGCATGTAGAGGCTTGGCCGAATATATGTTGTGTTGAGTAGATGTGGTGAATTGACTTCTATTCAATATTTTGGGTTATTGTCGTTATAGATTCTATAATGTAAACCGAGGATTTAATGGTTGAAAATAAAGTTGTGATTGTTATGAAATTCATGGAATCATGTGGAATGGGAATATGGCCGTGTAGGGGCTGTTTGATAAGAACATAATGAACTAATTTTATGTAGTGTATTGGTTGTTGTTTGTTGTGGATTAGGTGATGAAAACGAAGGTCCAATGGTCTAAATTGAGATTGTAATTGTTTGTGGGCTGATTTGCAAGATAATGTGAATTCGATATAGTTTCTTGAATGTATGAGAATATTGTTGAAGACGTATGGAATTGTTGACATAAGTCTATGAACTTGAAAGTAGAAAATGTGTTATGAATGTTTCTTGTTAAAGATGGAGGATTCGTAAGGTAACTTTGGATTATTATGAGTACTATGGTTTTGTTAGAATAGTTGTTGGCATTATTGTTGATAGTTTGGCCGGGTTGAATTCCCGGGGTTGTTGTTGATTGAAATTAGCCAAGTTGAACTTGGTGGGATGGAGTATTTACAGGGGAAACGCTGCCGAAATTTCGGCAGGCAAGTGTTATCTTAAGATCCAACTTCTAAATACTCTAATTGACGTTTGGTAAATGTGACCAAAATGTAGATTCTGGCGAACTTGCAACTTGGATTTGGAGTAGCAGAGGGAGCGGAAAGAGGTATGTAAGGCTTCACCCTTCTTTCTATGGCATGTCTTAGACGTACTAAGTTGGATACGGGCCTCGGGGACCATTCCTTTCCTCGAAATCCAAGATTGAAATTCGCTACTATTCATTCAGTAAGATTGAACTAGAAGTGGTGCGAAATGTTGGAAAACTTCTTAGACCTTTAGAACTTGCATAAATGAGACCCGATTACCTTAAAACTCACATAAGCAATGTCATGAAACGTCTTACACGTAAATTGTGTGCGCCGCCTCATTTGACCCGAGGTGGGCCCATTGCTCCCGGATTTTCCTTATTGTTTCATTTGGCTTGTTTTGGAGTAGAATCCTAAGGAAACTTCGGTCCTTGTCCCGATTATCAAACGATAGGTTCAACGCTATCCTAATGTAAATATGTCTACGATGGCCATGATAACGATAACGCTAAGAAAGAACATATGTCCATGATAAGCATGACAAAGGTGATTCCTTGACTAAGGTGAAGAATATGATCCTATAACGATAACAATGGAGCCGAAAATGAACAAAATGCCTACGTTAGATATGTAGACGGTACACTTTGCTATAAAAATGAAAATATGAGAATATCAACTATTTACGGATATCCCAATTCTATTGTAGGTCATGGCTATTCTAAGGATTCTAAATACATGGATTCATGTCTTATGACCCCGATTGATGCGTGTACCCGACATACGCATATGTATATGATAACAGAATTAGAGCGCTATATAGACGCTGATAAATATACATGATATAAGTATATGTATATGATAGCAGAAGTAGCGCTATAGACGCGGTAAATATATATGATATAAGTATGTGCACATGACAAAAAGAATCGAGCGCTATAGACGCCGATATATGTATATGACATATATATATGTATATGATGAAAGAGCCGGGGCGCTATAGACGCCGATATATTTACGGGGAAAATGGAGATAAGGTAAGGAGCGTTATATACGCATATCCACCTGATCAGTTGGAGTATGGCACATGATATCGTCCCGGACGCGGGATGCCCGGACGCGGGATGTGCATATTATGGTTAAATGGATCGGCTGCCGACGCCTCGGCAATATGATATATTTTATTTTTCTATGTATATATGTATATATATGAGCAAGGAAAGCTAAGAAAGCACAGCATCTGCCCAAGGGCACTTATAGGTACAGGTTATCCTCTTATCTCATCACAGATTCTATAATCCCATGGTATTGTTGTTCATACTTACGTTCCTGTTCGTATTATTATTATTATTCATGTCTTGCATACTCAGTACATTGCTCGTACTGACCCCTCTTCTTCGGGGGCTGCGTTCATGCCGCGCGGTACACCCGACGGATCGAAGTTAATATAGAAGATGTTCCGGCGAAGTTGGCAAGCTCCATTTGGCCCGGAGTGTAGCCGAGTCGAGTACACGTGCCAGATTCCCCGATTACGGTTAGAGACTTTGCGGACGAGTCGTGGGTACAGGAGTTAGTCTGTCAGTGGCTTCATAGGCCAATGTGTCGGTTTGTATTATGACACAAGTTTTATACAGTTACAAATTCGAATTGCTCGGAAAGCAACAGAAAGAATATTTTAGTAAGCTTTGTCATATGTATTTGACTTAGAGGAAAAAAAAAATTTACGCTTGGAATAAGAGTCAGAGGGTTCGCTCGGCCCTAGGTAAGGGTCGGGTGCCCATCACACCCTGATCAAGATTGGGGTGTGACAAAGTGGTATCAGAGCAGGTCGGTTCAAGGGTTGTCTGCAAAGTCGTGTCCCAGAGAGTCTCGTTTATGGGTGTGAAGCCGACCACATTTATAAACAGGAGGCTGCGGGGCATTTAGGAATTGTTGACCTTCTTTCTGTCTTGTGATCGTGCGATAGAGCCAAGTCATAGGAGATAAGATCCCTTGTACTAATCGTGAAATTCCGCAGGCATCCAGTATCGGCGGAAAAAGGCGAGGGATGACATGGAAGTCAAAAGAGGTGAGACTGGGTGAATATATTTGTTCTGTTACGTGGAGCTGGGCGCCAGACAGGAAATAGCCATACATGCAGGCGGAAGGGGAACATCAGGAATTAAAAAGGGCAAAACGGTCATTGTAGAAGAAAGGACGTATTACGAGAATATCTCGGAAATTGTAAAGCTTTGGTTGGCTTCAGATCGAGTAGTAAAGGCCATGTGAAAAAGCGGACGTGAAAATATCGACATTAAGGCACCGAATTCCAGTGAAGTTTTTGGGTTAAGCGTGCCCAGGTGGGAGCAATTCTAGGATGGGTGACCCCCTGGGAAGTTTATAAGAAATTCTACATATTCGAACATCAGAGACAATGTGAGGCGGAGCAACCTAAGGGAAACTAGAGTGTATGGAATAATTGGAGATCATAAGAAGACGCGTAGGACAAGACAAACTTGCTCGGCGAAAAGACAGGAAGTACATCATAGCCCTAGAATTAGGATAGGCTTGAACAGCGTTTGGACGTATTTTGTGGGCTAGTTAATAGTAATTATACATATGTATATATGAAGGTGTAGGATGTCCCAAATATGATGGTATCGGTGGACATGTGAATCCCAGCAACCGAAGTTACGGTACAAAAGGCATTAATCGAGTAAGGGTACCGAAGTTCGAGTGACAGCAAGAACAAATGGTACAAGTGTTGCAAAGTAAGCTATTATTATTCTACCATAGATTGAGACTGGGAAAGAGGAGATGGGACGAAGTATAAACGGATAATGGTATTGGTACGCCCCTAAAGGGGGGAAGCAGGTGAGAGGAATGTAAGGATGAGATATAGACAGTTGATACGGTAGTGTGTTTGACATGAACGCTTGAGCTGCTAAGGAGACCCCCTTCGAAGTGAATTAGTAAGGTCGGGGAAACCGACAATGAGTGGATAGAAGTCTGGATAATGTTTAAGGTAATATGAGAAGTCCGCACAAACTTTGAGTAGTGCGGCGCCAGAAAACGGACGTATATGAAGAGAAAGAGTATGACAAAGAGAACGGTATTGGATAGTTTAGGAGCTAATATGAAGGATGGAAATAGCTTTGAAAAGGGAGCTCCCCCGAGGTGCTTATGAGAGCCTGTAGGACTAGTCGAACATTCGAGGACGAATGTTCCAAAGGGGGGAAGGATGTTATATCCCGCATTTTGTACGTCGGAATACTTTGAGACACTTGCGGGAAGTTAAGGGCAAGGCCATTCTCCGGTTCTGTTTTAATGCGCAAGTCGCTTGTAAATATTATTGGCATGGAATATCGAGGGCAAACTTGGAATTTGGAAACTATTATTATACATGACTTATTGGAGAAGTCATAGTGGCCGTGGGTCCCATTATTTTATGGCCATGTGATTATATGTATAAACTAAGGTTTATAAGTCATCTTTTAATTTGAAGAAAAAAAGAAGAAAATTCTAGAAAAATTTGGAAGAAAAGAGGCATGTGCATGGTCATGTGCCACTTATGTATATATATATGTGTGTAGGTCATCACTTTGGAATTCAAGAAAATTCAAGAAAGAACAAAAGAAAGATGAAGAAAGGAGAAAGAGAGGAGAAGAGATACGGCCGGGGGCTGGCCAATGGCCGGTTTTGGCCATGAAATTTTGATGAAGAAAAATTATTTTCTTCCATGTTTTCCACTCTTTGGAAGGTGCTAAACAACATGAAGTAGTTGTTGAATCAAGCAAAGCTCTTGTTCTAGCAAAACCTTGTCATAGCCGAATGAAAAAGGAGAAGGAAGAAGGTGAGGTTCTATCCTCTTTTGCATGTTTTACGAATGTTTTGGACATGTTGTAACGCATGGAAATGGATGAAAATCATGAAAACATGAATATGGAGGTTGTGGCCGTGTGTGTTTGTTGTGGTGTGGGAAGATTGAATTAGTTTTATGTTGTATGTTGCTTGTTGTTGTAATGTATAGAGAAAGATAGAAATTCATGGAAATATGTGTGTAGTGTTGTAGCCGTGCATGTAGAGGCTTGGCCGAATATATGTTGTGTTGAGTAGATGTGGTGAATTGACTTCTATTCAATATTTTGGGTTATTGTCGTTATAGATTCTATAATGTAAACCGAGGATTTAATGGTTGAAAATAAAGTTGTGATTGTTATGAAATTCATGGAATCATGTGGAATGGGAATATGGCCGTGTAGGGGCTGTTTGATAAGAACATAATGAACTAATTTTATGTAGTGTATTGGTTGTTGTTTGTTGTGGATTAGGTGATGAAAACGAAGGTTCAATGGTCTAAATTGAGATTGTAATTGTTTGTGGGCTGATTTGCAAGATAATGTGAATTCGATATAGTTTCTTGAATGTATGAGAATATTGTTGAAGACGTATGGAATTGTTGACATAAGTCTATGAACTTGAAAGTAGAAAATGTGTTATGAATGTTTCTTGTTAAAGATGGAGGATTCGGGTAACTTTGGATTATTATGAGTACTATGGTTTTGTTAGAATAGTTGTTGGCATTATTGTTGATAGTTTGGCCGGGTTGAATTCCCGGGGTTGTTGTTGATTGAAATTAGCCAAGTTGAACTTGGTGGGATGGAGTATTTACAGGGGAAACGCTGCCGAAATTTCGGCAGGCAAGTGTTATCTTAAGATCCAACTTCTAAATACTCTAATTGACGTTTGGTAAATGTGACCAAAATGTAGATTCTGGCGAACTTGCAACTTGGATTTGGAGTAGCAGAGGGAGCGGAAAGAGGTATGTAAGGCTTCACCCTTCTTTCTATGGCATGTCTTAGACGTACTAAGTTGGATACGGGCCTCGGGGACCATTCCTTTCCTCGAAATCCAGGATTGAAATTCGCTACTATTCATTCAGTAAGATTGAACTAGAAGTGGTGCGAAATGTTGGAAAACTTCTTAGACCTTTAGAACTTGCATAAATGAGACCCGATTACCTTAAAACTCACATAAGCAATGTCATGAAACGTCTTACACGTAAATTGTGTGCGCCGCCTCATTTGACCCGAGGTGGGCCCATTGCTCCCGGATTTTCCTTATTGTTTCATTTGGCTTGTTTTGGAGTAGAATCCTAAGGAAACTTCTGTCCTTGTCCCGATTATCAAACGATAGGTTCAACGCTATCCTAATGTAAATATGTCTACGATGGCCATGATAACGATAACGCTAAGAAAGAACATATGTCCATGATAAGCATGACAAAGGTGATTCCTTGACTAAGGTGAAGAATATGATCCTATGACGATAACAATGGAGCCGAAAATGAACAAAATGCCTACGTTAGATATGTAGACGGTACACTTTGCTATAAAAATGAAAATATGAGAATATCAACTATTTCTCGGATATCCCAATTCTATTGTAGGTCATGACTATTCTAAGGATTCTAAATACATGGATTCATGTCTTATGACCCCGATTGATGCGTGTACCCGACATACGTATATATATATGATAACGAGAATTAGAGCGCTATATAGACGCCGATAAATATACATGATATAAGTATATGTATATGATAGCGAGTAATCGAGCGCTATAGACGCCGGTAAATATATATGATATAAGTACGTACACATGACAAAAAGAATCAGAGCGCTATAGACGCTGACATATGTATATGTTATGAGTATATATATATATATATGATGAAAGAGCCAGGGCGCTATAGACGCCGATATATTTACGGGGAAGATGGAGATAAGGGCAGAGCGTTATATACGCATATCCACCGATCGGTTGGAGTATGGCACATGATATCGTCCCCGACGCGGGATGCCCGGACGCGGGATGTGCATATTATGGTTAAATGGATCGGCTGCCGACGCCTCGGCAATATGATATATTTTATTTTTCTATGTATATATGTATATATATGAGCAAGGAAAGCTAAGAAAGCACAGCATCTGCCCAAGGGCACTTATAGGTACTATCCTAAGGTTATCCTCTTATCTCATCACAGATTCTATAATCCCATGGTATTGTTGTTCATACTTACGTTCCTCGTTCGTATTATTATTATTCATGTCTTGCATACTCGGTACATTGCTCGTACCGACCCCTCTTCTTCGGGGGGCTGCGTTCATGCCGCGTGTACACCCACGACGGATCGAAGTTAATATAGAAGATGTTCCGGCGAAGTTGGCAAGCTCCATTTGGCCCGGAGTGTAGCCGAGTCGAGTACACGTGCCGCCAGATTCCCGATTACGGTTAGAGACTTTGCGAGACAGAGTCGTGGGTACCAGGAGTTCGTCCGTCGCTGGCTTCATAGGCCAATGTGTCGGTTTGTATTATGACACAAGTTTTATACAGTTACAAATTCGAATTGCTCGGAAAGCAACAGAAAGAATATTTTAGTAAGCTTTGTCATATGTATTTGACTTAGAGGAAAAAAAAATTTACGCTTGGAATAAGAGTCGTAGGTTTCGCCCTAGGTAAGGGTCGGTGCCCATCACACCCCGATCAAGATTGCAAAGGTTGTGCATGACAACATACCCCGCCGGTGACTCGGTAAAAGATATATTAACAAAGCATGCACGAGTAGTAGTGAGCAACCATATGCAAACTCAATCATCATCTGAGACTCAATAGAATAAGTAGGATGAACCAACACTTGAGAATGAAAGACAACAGTCATGTCAAGTACCCCTCGAATGTCATTATGGATTATATCAAAATAGGACTTCTGGAATCATATACACGTATCAAGACACAATGAAATAGCTTCTGGAAATCAAGAAAATTAACCATCCTAGTATTTCTAAGAATAGGAGCTTCTTTGGAGTTTATACGTTCGTCGTCCGTTCGTTTCATATAGACCATGCCAAAAGAAGAAAAGGGAATAGCCTTAACATACCTTATCCGCTCCAAGCTAACCACAAATCAGATCCCGGGCTTCCCAATCTATAATAATATTATTGATATAAGGTATTAACTATAGTGCGCTCAAAATCCAAAGCCTAAGCTAGCACGTCACTTAACAAAATTCGAAAGATTTCCCACTGAAACTTAACAATCCTTGGGATTCCAATTCAGCCAAAACATCAATCAAAATACCAACAACAACAATACCAACAATTTCATATCAACCTAGAATTAAATCCATTCTTAAATCACTTCCAAAACAGCCCAATTTACATTCGTATACTAATGCTTGTATACACTTCTTTATTTTCGTATTTCTTTCATCTGGTAATCTAGATATGACTTGGATAAATCAAATACATCTAGGAGAGAGGATTTCTTACTTTATATGCCAAGAAATACTTTTCTTCCACCTTACTTCTCTTTGAAGAAATCTCTGATTTGCTAGGATCCGGAGGAAACCGATGTTATACACATAAAGTCGACAGAGGAGGATAACTATACGTGGTCTTGGAGCAACTCTCTCCCTAGGCGAAATTCCCCATGTTCACGTTGAACCAGTGGCTTGAAAATACCATGGCTGGTGCCCTTTTTTTTTTTTAGCTATACATGGAAATGCTAATCTTCTTGGAGGCTATGGTTCTACACGACTAATAAACATATATAGCAACATACGGTGGTGCTAGATATCTAGAGAACCTTAATGTTTATGAACTAATATATCAGATGTGTATATATGATTATATCCTAGCACAAAAGGAATAAAACAAATATAAACATATGTTGGATACGGTGGTGGTTATTTCTATGTAAAGAAATGGTGTCCCACTTGTCTTAATAGAAAGTATATCTTATCTCTTTGTCACCACTTTATGTTGGAAAACGTTCTTGGTAATAAATGACCTTAGCAAAGTGACAAAATATCATAAGTAATATTGTCAAATAGAAAGACTTCCACTGTAATCCAATTTTTAATCAACTACACCCATAATTAATTCCTTGGTCCCAATTCATTTAAATAGTAATTATTTCCAATGAACATCATATACTCATTGCCATCATCATGTGACATAGCACTAGTCTATAGTCTCGTTTGGCATACGTAAAATATTATTGTCAATCATCGCTGTCACACTTAAGTCTTTCGGGACCTCGTCCTTGTATACACCGAGTTCTTGACTTTCATTCTTGAATTCCAAATTCTCCGGGCTCGGGTAAATTTTCTCATATTGGACGGTTCAATTTCTTGGTCCAAAATAAGGGATATTATAGCTTGGACCGTATCTCATTCAAAGAAATTTCAAACCTCGATGAAATTTTATTTTCTTCGATTTGTTTAACTTCTAATATTTACAACCCATCCGTACCATCACTCTAATCACCTATAAGCTTGGGGGGAATAACCTCGTTTCGAATTACTAATGTCATTTAACTCGCACGCTTTCCAACGCATGAAAATACGGGATGTAACAGAAAAGTCATAAAGTGTTGTGTTGTGTTGTAATTGTTGGCTATGAATTGAATTTGAAAAGAAGTTTTGGATGGATTTGAGTCTAGTTTGAATGTAATTTCTTGGGTATGATATTATTGATGTTGTTTGATAATTATACAACTTGATTGAACGAAGAAAAGGTGAAGAGAAGTCCAAACATGAGTTAGGAACTATGTTGAGTTCATGGACTGTTTTGAGCATGTTCTGGCTAATGTTGTTGATGTGTTGATGAGATTATACTCCTTGATTGGGAAGAAAGAAGGTGTACATTGTTATTGTATATTGGTATACTTTGGGTTGTTTGGTGTATATTCTTTATATAGACAGTGAAAGGAGTATTTAAGGACTTTTGTAAGCTTGTTGTTGCTACTATGGGACTGTTGTATATGTTGAGGTGATTGGAGAGTAAGGGAAAATGCTGCCCGATTTAGTTTAGAATAAAGTTATCATTGATACACGCGATATACTAGCGCCATCTAAGCTTGCATATGTATTCCTTGTTATAGGATTGGCGTGCTAGTTGCAATTAGTTCGATTGCTTCGACGACAAGGTATGTTAAAGGCTGTCCCTTTCTTTCCTACAACATGATCTTTTGGATACAAACCCATTCACATGATATCCATAATGTCCTTATTCTTAGAAATGCTAGAAGCTTATGGTTCTTGAGGTTCTTATGATATTATTGATAATTGTCTCATGATTTATTGATCTAAAATATTATGGTTATTGATCTCTTTCATTGATGTTGATCTCATCTTATGATTATTGTTCCTTCAAGTTGAGATATGTTCATGATGATAACTCCATAATGATAATCGGAGGTTTACCGACCTTACATCACACAAATAGAGTCATAGCTTTTATTTGGGCTCTCAAGCATGCTTTGTATATATGTATGTATTTTCTCACACCGCGCCACGCTATAGTCGGCCGGGCAGGCACGTAGATATGCACACCACTGCAGTGGGCAGATTATGATGTTACCCCAGATGCGGGATGCCCCGGACGCGGGATGATAATGATAATATCGAGCCTAA
The DNA here is from genome assembly GCF_029784015.1 of Lycium ferocissimum. NCBI lineage: Eukaryota > Viridiplantae > Streptophyta > Magnoliopsida > Solanales > Solanaceae > Lycium > Lycium ferocissimum. The sequence goes on from NW_026726999.1 coordinate 31,394, forward strand.
ATGGCTGGGCAAGATACTTTATAGATGTATGTACGAAAATGTTTTTTTTTAAAAGCTAAGTATGCATGACTTCCGCCTTAAGAGACATTCAGATTTACTGGTTATCTCTCTTATCTAATGTTACTTTCCATATCTTTATATTATGTTATTCATGCCTTACGTACTCAGTACATTATTCGTACTCACGTCCTTTTGTTTGTGGACGCTGCGCTCATGCCCGCAGGTAGACGGGGAGACGGTTCAGACTCTTAGGCTGCCTTCTCAGCGGTTGTACAGGGGCACTCCACTTGTTCCGAGGTTACACCCTACGTGTATGGTTCCTTGTGTATGAATGGGTATGGCTGGGTCCTATCCTATCCTTATTTTGTTATGTACTCCAGTAGAGGCTCGTAGACAGATATGCACAGTTATATGTTCTATGACTTTCCCGGTGTCACGACCCGACTAGGGCCATGACGGGCACCCGGGGCTTACCACCGAGCACCACTCATTCTATTACTCATCTGCTTTCATTCATATTTCTTATACTCATAATCATAGAAAACTATTTTCATTTGAAACATATTCACTTTATAGGCATGAGCCCTTCGCTATCAAAATAATATATATATATATATATATATATATATATATATATATATATATATATATATATATATATATACATATATAATGAGAAACTCGTGAGACCATACTACCCACAACTGCGCATCTACGAGCCTCTCCTAGAGTTCTAGACATAGGGACGGGATAGGACCCCGTCATGCCCAAAACATACATATACATATATACCAAAAGAATAATCAATGGCACCTCCGGAAGAATGGGGTGCTCTCAAATCAGCTAGTAGCTCCTACGAGTTTGGATCACCTCCCTGTCTACCTGTGGGCATGAACACAACGTCCAAAGAAAATGAACGTCAGTACGAACATTGTACTGAGTATGTAAGGCATCAACAATATGTTATATCCCGTATTTTATACGTTGGGGTATTCCGAGCTAGTCGTGATAAGTTAAGGACAAGACTATTTTGGAATACGAGGTAGAGATTCTTAACCTCCAATTTTGTTTAATGCACAAGTTGCTTATAAATTTTATTGGTATGGAATATTAAGGAAAAATTGGAAAGAATATTTCATGAAAAAGGCCACAAGTGGCCGTGTGTTATGGTGTGGGCTCCCACCCGTGGCTTGGCCAAATTTGATTTCTTCAAGCCATGAGGTGGGGCATGTGTCCACCTTGTATTGGCTATGTATTTATATATATAGAAGAGTGATGACAAAGCAAGACTAAATTCATCATTTACACAACTCAAGAAACTTGGAGAAGAAGATGGAGAACATCTTGTGGCTAGCCGAATATGGTGCCATAAGTATTGATCAAAAAAAAATAATTTTCTTCTAGTATTCCAACCAATTGAAAAGTCCTTAGTAACGTGAAGTAGTTGTTGGAGCCATCAAAACACTCGTTGTTGCGATTTACAAACCCTAGCCAAGTTGGAAAGTTAAGGGGTAAAGGTAAGGTTTAATCTCTTTTTACATATGTTATGGATGGTTTGTGCATGTTGTAGTATGTAGAAAAATGAATGAAATTCATGGAATCATATTGTGGTCAGGTTGAAATGTGGTAGGTATTGTGTTGTGTAGGAATGATGAACTAATTTTATTTAGTATTTTTGAGTTGTTGTTGTTGTGGATTCTATGATGCAAATGAAGGTTTAATGATTCAAGTTGGAGTTGTAATCGTTTGTGGGCTGTTTTAGAAGCTAATGTGATTTTAATATAGTTTCTTGTATTTATGAGAATGAAGTTTTTAACATGTGGATTGTTGGTATAGTTCAAGAATTTGGAAGCGAGGAATGCGTTGTTGTTATTTATTGAGTTTGGAAGATTGCGGGTCGTGTTGTATGTGGTTGATTTGAATGTAAATGAAATGCCGTCGAACTATGTGGAGGAAGGTTGCTAACGTTAGAATATGTTTTGAATTACTTGTTGTTAGTATGGTTGTTGGTATTGTTATTGATGATTTGGCCGAGTAGAATTCTCAGGGTTTGTTGAATTTATAAAGGAAATGCTGCCCAAATTTCTATAAATGCAGTTTTCGCTAGCTTAGAATCGATTCCTAAGTACCTATACCTAATGTTTGGTATCTAATGACGTTATTGTAGATCTTGGGAAGCCCGAGACTTAAGTTCGGATTAATTAGGAAGCGGACGAGGTATGTAAAGCCTATCCCTTCTTTCTTTGGCATGTCTTAGATGTAAGTAAGATACGACACGAGCTGCAACTCTATTCCTGGGTAAGTTCCGAGTGTCTATGATTCTTATTCACTCCTTGATATTAGCCTTCTTAATATGGTCGAGCCATTGCCCTTTGTAGTCTTTGTATGATTGATAGTACTTTATGCATAGAGAGATCCTGTTCCTAAACTAGATTCTATAATGAATAATGTCCCTAACTTTCACAGCGGCCCTGAGTGGATTTGATACGTCCAGAGGACTCTATAATGAATAATGTCCGTAACTTACGGGCAAAGTTCTCTGGACAGGTTTGATATATGTCTACGATCCCCGAGATTCTCTTTAACGATTCCTCTAATGGCATTTAGAACAAGACGAATATACTGGTATTGCTCGATACTTCAGGCGTTGATTTGTCTACTTATCTACAGTCTTAAAAGATGATATACATATATGATTTCTCACTACCCGCTCGCGCATGCCGTCATTACTTCTTTCACCCAGTCCTTGCCGTAGACACGTATTCGTGCACAACTCCACCGCATTAGTCACCGAGTCCCTCACTAGAGTATGACACGTTATATGTAGGCGTATACGATGTATATGATGACAAAGAAGCATACGATGATACTGTGACGGCGCCGTGATTATGGCTACGATGACGTTATTCACCAGTCCTCACGTAGGCCCACTGCACCGAGCACTTCACTGTAGGTCGACACACCAGTCCCTCACTAGAGGGCCGGACACGACCGAGTCCCTCACTGTAGGCTTGAGACACGTTATATATATACGTATACGATGATTATTTACTTATTTCTCACCGAGTCCCTCACTGAGGGGGGGACACGTTATATATATATGTACATGATGACTTTTTACTTATGTCACCCGGTCCTAAGGCTGGATACCCAATTGATACGCATGATTTATGTTCCAGGCAAGCCTTATGGTTTTCGGTTCCATACTAATTTTCATCTCCTTATTTCGTATGATCCTATTTACGTATTCATGCTTTACATACTCGACATATTTAAATCGACCCCCTCTTCGGCGCGTTTCATGCCCGCGGGCGAACTCCTCGGTGATCCGCAGCCTAGGATATCTGTTCGCTATCTTGGAGCGTCCCTTGTTCCGGAGCCTACATTTTGGTACAATTTTCGTTAAATGTATATGTTATTCGAGGTACAGGCCCTGTCCGTCATATGATCCCGGTTACTCTTAGAGGTCTGTAGACATATGTGTGGGTTGTGAATAGTTACCATTTAGTTGTGTCTGTATGATCTATGCTTTGGGCGATCCCATTTGCCGTGGCCTTTTTGGGTTTGCGTATGTACATAGCGGGATACGCATGACATCCCTTCCCGGGCTATGTGCGATATTTTTCCTGGTTGGACCGAGTATATATATATGTGATAGCTTTGGGCGACGCCTTGCTTTTCGTGTAAAAGTTCTTGTTATGCTAGTTGTGGACCGATTATAGTTGCAGGTGTGAGAGTGCCCGGCTCGGCACTAGTCAGGGCCCTACGGGGTTTGGGTCGTGACAAAAGGGGTACGGGGCAGTCGTCAGGATTATCCGTGAGTGTCCGTAGGTTCGTTATGGGTGTGAAACCGCAACACTTATAAACGGAGAGCGCAGGGGCATTTGGGAATCGTTGACCTTTCTCCGTTAGATCGTACGATGAGCCGGACCCAGGAAGGACGCTTCGACATCTCTTCCGCGGGTAAACGGACGAGAGAGAAGAGATCAACTTCGGGTAGGGGGGTGCTAAGGCCCCAGAGTGCTCCCGGGACCTCGGGCTCCGGGGCCCGGGGGAGAGCCTCGGTCTTAGAGCGATCCCTCGGAGAACCCCGCGAGGATTCCTCCAGAGTTCTTGACTCCCAGGGAGGAGGACCATCCAGAGGACAACTATGATACAGATCCGTCTGAGTATTCGTTGTTATGTCCCGTATTTTGTACATCGGGACAATTCGGTTTAACTATGATAAGTTAGGGCCAAAACCATTCCCGGGGTACAAAGTCGAGACCGGACCTTGATTTTATTTGAGTCATAAGTTGTGCATGAATTTGTTGGCATGGAACAATTAGGAAAATTTGGGACCAAAATTGGAATTATTGGAACTTGAAAATCATGCATTTTCTCCTTGCTTGCACGTTTGTGGGATTGGCCCACACAATTTGTGGACAATTTTAATTGGTCCAACACATGTGTGGGCCAAGGGACACATGTATAAGTCTTATATTATCTTAGAAGATGACTACTAATTCATTCCTCTTCATCCAACACTTAGAAAAAAAAGACCAAGAACTTGAAGAGCAAAGACCAAAAATTGAGGTCCAATTCTAGCCATCCCAAAAATATTTTGTTGATGCAAATCCATTAATTTGAGGTCCCTAAGTAACGTGGAAGTGTTATTCGGGTCATCCAACCATTCATTGTGTCAATTGCAAACCCTAGGCAAATTGTGGAGTTGAAGAAGAAAGGTGAGATTTAATTATGTTTTATGTGTTATAAAGGTTGTATGCATGTTGTAGTATGTAAAATGGATAAAATCATGAATATGACATGTTTGGGGTGAAGGTGGTGTGTGTAGTGCATAGCGTGTAGGTGGTTGTGTTGTGTTGTATTTAAGTAATGAATTGAAGTCTAGTTAGCATGTTGTGATCATTGTAGGGTGAAGAAACGATGAGAATCATCAATATGTATATATGTAGTGTATGGCCAATAGGGTCATATTGTATGACAATGAACGGATCAATTCTAATTAGTGTTTGAATGTTGTCGTTATGAAATTTTATATTAAAAGAGTTTAATGACTAAATTGATGTTGTAATTTTTGGGG